>NW_027473840.1:0-43901 GCF_050947335.1 Megachile rotundata
GTTAGATTGATAATAATGAGAGTACCAGGTTAGAAATTGTCGTTCAATCGATCATATAAGCATAATATGGCTAATAATATGAGTTAGATTGATAATAATAAGAGTAATGAGTATAGTAATTGTCGTTCTATCGATCATATCTGCATTATATGGTTAATAATATGAGTTAGATTGATAATAATAAGAGTAATGAGTACAGTAATTGTCGTCCTATCGATCATATCCACATAATATGGCCAATAATATGAGTTAGATTGATATAATAAGAGGAACAAGTATAGTAATTGTCGTTCAATCGATATTATAAGCATAATATGGCTCATAATATGAGTTAGATTGATAATAATAAGAGTAATAAGTATAGTAATTGTCGTTCTATCGATCAAATAAGCATAATATGGCTAATAATATGAGTTAGATTGATAATAATGAGAGAAACAAGTATAGTAATCCTCGTTCGATCGATCATATAAGCATAATATGGCTAATAATATGAGTTAGATTGATAATAGCAAGAGTAATAAGTATAGTAATTGTCATTCTATCGATCAAATAAGCATAATATGGCTAATAATATGAGTTAGATTGATAATAATGAGAGTAACAGGTTAGAAATTGTCCGATCAATCGATCATATAAGCATAATATGGCTAATAATGTGAGTTAGATTGATAATAATAAGAGTAACAAGTGTAGTAATTGTCGTCTATCGATCATATAAGCATAATATGGCCAATAATATGAGTTAGATTGAAATAATAACAGTAATAAGTATAGTAATTGTCGTTCTATCGGTCATATAAGCGTAATATGGCTAATAATATGAGTTAGATTGATAATAATGAGAGTAACAGGTTTAGAAATTGTCGTTCAATACGATAATATAAGCATAATATGGCTAATAATATGAGTTAGATTGATAATAATAAGAGTAACAAGTATAGTAGTTGTCGTTCTATCGATAATTTAAGCATAATATGGCTAATAATATGAGTTAGATTGGTAATAATAAGAGTAATAAGTACAGTAATCCTCGTTCAATCGATCATATAAGCATAATATGGCTAATAATATGAGTTAGATTGATAATAGCAAGAGTAATAAGAATAGTAATTGTCGTTCTATCGATCATATAAGCATAATATGGCGAATAATATGAGTTAGATTGATAATAATATGAGTAACAAGCATAGTATATGTCGTTCTATCGATAATACAAGCATAATATGGCTAATAATATGAGTTAGATTGGTAATAATAAGAGTAATAAGTACAGTAATCTTCGTTCAATCGATCATATAAGCATAATATGGCTAATAATATGAGTTAGCTTGATAATAGTAAGAGGAATAAGTATAGTAATTGTCATTCTATCGATCATATAAGCATAATATGGCTAATAATATGAGTTAGATTGATAATAATGAGAGTACCAGGTTAGAAATTGTCGTTCAATCGATCATATAAGCATAATATGGCTAATAATATGAGTTAGATTGATAATAATAAGAGTAATGTGTATAGTAATTGTCGTCCTATCGATCATATCCACATAATATGGCCAATAATATGAGTTAGATTGATAATAATAAGAGTAACAAGTATAGTAATTGTCGTTCTTTCGATAATATAAGCATAATATGGCTAATAATATGAGTTAGATTGATAATAATAAGAGTAACAAGTATAGAAATTGTCGTTCAATCGATATTTTAAGCATAATATGGCTAATAATATGAGTTAGATTGATAATAGTAAGAGTAATGAGTATAGTAATTGTCGTCCTATCGATCATATCCACATAATATGGCCAATAATATGAGTTAGATTGATAATAATAAGAGTAACAAGTATAGTATTGTCGTTCTATCGATAATATAAGCATAATATGGCTAATAGTATGAGTTGGATTGATAATAGTAAGAGTAGCAAGTATAGTAATTGTCGTTCAATCGATCATATAAGCATAATATGGCGAATAATATGAGTTAGATTGATAATAATATGAGTAACAAGCATAGTATATGTCGTTCTATCGATAATATAAGCATAATATGGCTAATAATATGAGTTAGATTGGTAATAATGAGAGTAATAAGTTCAGTAATCTTCGTTCAATCGATCATATAAGCATAATATGGCTAATAATATGAGTTAGCTTGATAATAGTAAGAGGAATAAGTATAGTAATTGTCATTCTATCGATCAAATAAGCATAATATGGCTATAATATGAGTTAGATTGATAATAATGAGAGTAACAGGTTTAGAAATTGTCGTTCAATCGATCATATAAGCATATAGGCTAATAATATGAGTTAGATTGATAATAATAAGAGTAATGAGTATAGTAATTGTCGTCCTATCGATCATATCCACATAATATGGCCAATAATATGAGTTAGATTGATAATAATAAGAGTAACAAGTATAGTAATTGTCGTTCAATCGATATTGTAAGCATAATATGGCTAATAATATGAGTTAGATTGATAATAATAAGAGTAATAAGTATAGTAATTGTCGTTCTATCGATCATATAAGCATAATATGGCTAATAATATGAGTTAGATTGATAATAATGAGAGTAACAAGTATAGAAATTGTCGTTCAATCGATCATATAAGCATAATATGGCTAATAATATGACTTAGATTGATAATAATAAGAGTAATGAGTATAGTAATTGTCGTCCTATCGATCATATCCACATAATATGGCCAATAATATGAGTTAGATTGATAATAATAAGAGTAACAAGTATAGTAATTGTCGTTCAATCGATATTATAAGCATAATATGGCTAATAATATGAGTTAGATTGATAATAATAAGAGTAATAAGTATAGTAATTGTCGTTCTATCGATAATATAAGCATAATATGGCTAATAATATGAGTTAGATTGATAATAATAAGAGTAGCAAGTATAGTAATTGTCGTTCAATCGATATTATAAGCATAATATGGCTAATAATATGAGTTAGATTGATAATAATAAGAGTAATAAGTATAGTAATTGTCATTCTATCGATCATATAAGCATAATATGGCTAATAATATGAGTTAGATTGAAATAATAACAGTAATAAGTATAGTAATTGTCGTTCTATCGATAATATAAGCATAATATGGCTAATAATATGAGTTAGATTGATAATAATAAGAGTAATAAGTATAGTAATTGTCGTTCTATCGATCATATAAGCATAATATGGCTAATAATATGAGTTAGATTGATAATAATGAGAGTAACAAGTATAGAAATTGGCGTTCAATCGATCATATAAGCATAATATGGCTAATAATATTCGATAGATTGATAATAATAAGAGTAATAAGTATAGTAATTGTCGTTCTATCGATCATATAACCATAATATGGCTAATAATATGAGTTAGATTGATAATAATAAGAGTAATGGGGTATAGTAATTGTCGTCCTATCGATCATATCCACATAATATGGCCAATAATATGAGTTAGATTGATAATAATAAGAGTATAACAAGTATAGTAATTGTCGTTCAATCGATATTATAAGCATAATATGGCTAATAATATGAGTTAGATTGATAATAATAAGAGTAACAAGTATAGTAATTGTCGTTCTATCGATAATTTAAGCATTATATGGCTAATAATATGAGTTAGATTGGTAATAATAAGAGTAATAAGTACAGTAATCCTCGTTCAATCGATCATATAAGCATAATATGGCTAATAATATGAGTTAGATTGATAATAATAAGAGTAATGAGTATAGTAATTGTCGTTCTATCGATCATATCCACATAATATGGCCAATAATATGAGTTAGATTGATAATATAAGAGTAATAAGTACAGTAATCTTCGTTCAATCGATCATATAAGCATAATATGGCTAATAATATGAGTTAGATTGATAATTATAAGAGTAACAAGTATAGTAATTGTCGTTCTATCGATCATATATGCATAATATGGCCAATAATATGAGATAGATTGAAATAATAACAGTAATAAGTATAGTAATTGTCGTTCTATCGATCATATAAGCATAATATGGCTAATAATATGACTTAGATTGATAATAATAAGAGTAATGAGTATAGTAATTGTCGTCCTATCGAACATATAAGCATAATATGGCTAATAATATGAGTTAGATTGATAATAATGAGAGTAACAGGTTTAGAAATTGTCGTTCAATCGATCATATAAGCATAATATGGCTAATAATATGAGTTAGATTGATAATAATAAGAGTAACAAGTATAGTAATTGTCGTTCTATCGATAATATAAGCATAATATGGCTAATAATATGAGTTAGATTGGTAATAATAAGAGTAATAAGTACAGTAATCTTCGTTCAATCGATCATATAAGCATAATATGGCTAATAATATGAGTTAGCTTGATAATAGTAAGAGGAATAAGTATAGTAATTGTCGTTCTATCGATCATATAAGCATAATATGGCTAATAATATGAGTTAGATTGATAATAATAAGAGTAATAAGTATAGTAATTGTCGTTCTATCGATCATATAAGCATAATATGGCTAATAATATGAGTTAGATTGATAATAATAAGAGTAATAAGTATAGTAATTGTCGTTCTATCGATCATATAAGCATAATATGGCTAATAATATGAGTTAGATTGATAATAATGAGAGTAACAAGTATAGAAATTGGCGTTCAATCGATCATATAAGCATAATATGGCTAATAATATGAGATAGATTGATAATAATAGAGTAATAAGTATAGTAATTGTCGTTCTATCGATCATATAACCATAATATGGCTAATAATATGAGTTAGATTGATAATAATAAGAGTAACAAGTATAGTAATTGTCGTTCTATCGATCATATAAGCATAATATGGCCAATAATATGAGTTAGATTGAAATAATAACAGTAATAAGTATAATAATTGTCGTCTCTATCGATCGTATAAGCGTAATATGGCTTATAATATGAGTTAGATTGATGATAATAAGAGTAATGAGTATAGTAATTGTCGTCCTATCGATCATATAAGCATAATATGGCTAATAATATGAGTTAGATTGATAATAATGAGAGTAACAGGTTTAGAAATTGTCGTTCAATCGATAATATAAGCATAATATGGCTAATAATATGAGTTAGATTGATAATAATAAGAGTAACAAGTATAGTAATTGTCGTTCTATCGATAATTTAAGCATAATATGGCTAATAATATGAGTTAGATGGTAATAATAAGAGTAATAAGTACAGTAATCCTCGTTCAATCGATCATATAAGCATAATATGGCTAATAATATGAGTTAGATTGATAATAGGAAGAGTAATAAGAATAGTAATTGTCGTTCTATCGATCATATCTGCATAATATGGCGAATAATAGAGTTAGATTGATAATAATATGAGTAACAAGCATAGTATATGTCGTTCTATCGATAATACAAGCATAATATGGCTAATAATATGAGTTAGATTGGTAATAATAAGAGTAATAAGTACAGTAATCTTCGTTCAATCGATCATATAAGCATAATATGGCTAATAATATGAGTTAGCTTGATAATAGTAAGAGGAATAAGTATAGTAATTGTCATTCTATCGATCATATAAGCATAATATGGCTAATAATATGAGTTAGATTGATAATAATGAGAGTACCAGGTTTAGAAATTGTCGTTCAATCGATCATATAAGCATAATATGGCTAATAATATGAGTTAGATTGGTAATAATAAGAGTAATAAGTACAGTAATCTTCGTTCAATCGATCATATAAGCATAATATGGCTAATAATATGAGTTAGCTTGATAATCGTAAGAGGAATAAGTATAGTAAATGTCATTCTATCGATCACATAAGCATAATATGGCTAATAATGTGAGTTAGATTGATAATAATGAGAGTACCAGGTTTAGAAATTGTCGTTCAATCGATCATATAAGCATAATATGGCTAATAATATGAGTTAGATTGATAATAATAAGAGTAATGAGTATAGTAATTGTCGTTCTATCGATCATATCTGCATTATATGGTTAATAATATGAGTTAGATTGATAATAATAAGAGTAATGAGTACAGTAATTGTCGTCCTATCGATCATATCCACATAATATGGCCAATAATATGAGTTAGATTGATAATAATAAGAGGAACAAGTATAGTAATTGTCGTTCAATCGATATTATAAGCATAATATGGCTCATAATATGAGTTAGATTGATAATAATAAGAGTAATAAGTATAGTAATTGTCGTTCTATCGATCAAATAAGCATAATATGGCTAATAATATGAGTTAGATTGATAATAATGAGAGAAACAAGTATAGTAATCCTCGTTCGATCGATCATATAAGCATAATATGGCTAATAATATGAGTTAGATTGATAATAGCAAGAGTAATAAGTATAGTAATTGTCATTCTATCGATCAAATAAGCATAATATGGCTAATAATATGAGTTAGATTGATAATAATGAGAGTAACAGGTTTAGAAATTGTCGATCAATCGATCATATAAGCATAATATGGCTAATAATGTGAGTTAGATTGATAATAATAAGAGTAACAAGTGTAGTAATTGTCGTTCTATCGATCATATAAGCATAATATGGCCAATAATATAGAGTTAGATTGAAATAATAACAGTAATAAGTATAGTAATTGTCGTTCTATCGGTCATATAAGCGTAATATGGCTAATAATATGAGTTAGATTGATAATAATGAGAGTAACAGGTTTAGAAATTGTCGTCAATACGATAATATAAGCATAATATGGCTAATAATATGAGTTAGATTGATAATAATAAGAGTAACAAGTATAGTAGTTGTCGTTCTATCGATAATTTAAGCATAATATGGCTAATAATATGAGTTAGATTGGTAATAATAAGAGTAATAAGTACAGTAATCCTCGTTCAATCGATCATATAAGCATAATATGGCTAATAATATGAGTTAGATTGATAATAGCAAGAGTAATAAGAATAGTAATTGTCGTTCTATCGATCATATAAGCTTAATATGGCGAATAATATGAGTTAGATTGATAATAATATGAGTAACAAGCATAGTATATGTCGTTCTATCGATAATACAAGCATAATATGGCTAATAATATGAGTTAGATTGGTAATAATAAGAGTAATAAGTACAGTAATCTTCGTTCAATCGATCATATAAGCATAATATGGCTAATAATATGAGTTAGCTTGATAATAGTAAGAGGAATAAGTATAGTAATTGTCATTCTATCGATCATATAAGCATAATATGGCTAATAATATGAGTTAGATTGATAATAATGAGAGTACCAGGTTTAGAAATTGTCGTTCAATCGATCATATAAGCATAATATGGCTAATAATATGAGTTAGATTGATAATAATAAGAGTAATGTGTATAGTAATTGTCGTCCTATCGATCATATCCACATAATATGGCCAATAATATGAGTTAGATTGATAATAATAAGAGTAACAAGTATAGTAATTGTCGTTCTTTCGATAATATAAGCATAATATGGCTAATAATATGAGTTAGATTGATAATAATAAGAGTAACAAGTATAGAAATTGTCGTTCAATCGATATTTTAAGCATAATATGGCTAATAATATGAGTTAGATTGATAATAGTAAGAGTAATGAGTATAGTAATTGTCGTCCTATCGATCATATCCACATAATATGGCCAATAATATGAGTTAGATTGATAATAATAAGAGTAACAAGTATAGTAATTGTCGTTCTATCGATAATATAAGCATAATATGGCTAATAGTATGAGTTGGATTGATAATAGTAAGAGTAGCAAGTATAGTAATTGTCGTTCAATCGATCATATAAGCATAATATGGCGAATAATATGAGTTAGATTGATAATAATATGAGTAACAAGCATAGTATATGTCGTTCTATCGATAATATAAGCATAATATGGCTAATAATATGAGTTAGATTGGTAATAATGAGAGTAATAAGTTCAGTAATCTTCGTTCAATCGATCATATAAGCATAATATGGCTAATAATATGAGTTAGCTTGATAATAGTAAGAGGAATAAGTATAGTAATTGTCATTCTATCGATCAAATAAGCATAATATGGCTAATAATATGAGTTAGATTGATAATAATGAGAGTAACAGGTTTAGAAATTGTCGTTCAATCGATCATATAAGCATAATATGGCTAATAATATGAGTTAGATTGATAATAATAAGAGTAACAAGTATAGTAATTGTCGTTCTATCGATCATATAAGCATAATATGGCCAATAATATGAGTTAGATTGAAATAATAACAGTAATACGTATAATAATTGTCGTTCTATCGATCGTATAAGCGTAATATGGCTTATAATATGAGTTAGATTGATGATAATAAGAGTAATGAGTATAGTAATTGTCGTCCTATCGATCATATAAGCATAATATGGCTAATAATATGAGTTAGATTGATAATAATGAGAGTAACAGGTTTAGAAATTGTCGTTCAATCGATAATATAAGCATAATATGGCTAATAATATGAGTTAGATTGATAATAATAAGAGTAACAAGTATAGTAATTGTCGTTCTATCGATAATTTAAGCATAATATGGCTAATAATATGAGTTAGATTGGTAATAATAAGAGTAATAAGTACAGTAATCCTCGTTCAATCGATCATATAAGCATAATATGGCTAATAATATGAGTTAGATTGATAATAGGAAGAGTAATAAGAATAGTAATTGTCGTTCTATCGATCATATCTGCATAATATGGCGGAATAATATGAGTTAGATTGATAATAATATGAGTAACAAGCATAGTATATGTCGTTCTATCGATAATACAAGCATAATATGGCTAATAATATGAGTTAGATTGGTAATAATAAGAGTAATAAGTACAGTAATCTTCGTTCAATCGATCATATAAGCATAATATGGCTAATAATATGAGTTAGCTTGATAATAGTAAGAGGAATAAGTATAGTAATTGTCATTCTATCGATCATATAAGCATAATATGGCTAATAATATGAGTTAGATTGATAATAATGAGAGTACCAGGTTTAGAAATTGTCGTTCAATCGATCATATAAGCATAATATGGCTAATAATATGAGTTAGATTGATAATTATAAGAGTAACAAGTATAGTAATTGTCGTTCTATCGATCATATATGCATAATATGGCCAATAATATGAGTTAGATTGAAATAATAACAGTAATAAGTATAGTAATTGTCGTTCTATCGATCATATAAGCATAATATGGCTAATAATATGACTTAGATTGATAATAATAAGAGTAATGAGTATAGTAATTGTCGTCCTATCGAACATATAAGCATAATATGGCTAATAATATGAGTTAGATTGATAATAATGAGAGGAACAGGTTTAGAAATTGTCGTTCAATCGATCATATAAGCATAATATGGCTAATAATATGAGTTAGACTGATAATAATAATAGTAACAAGTATAGAAATTGTCGTTCTATCGATAATATAAGCATAATATGGGCCAATAATATGAGTTAGATTGAAATAATAACAGTAATAAGTATAGTAATTGTCGTTCTATCGATCATATAAGCATAATATGGCTAATAATATGAGTTAGATTGATATTAATAAGAGTAATAAGTATAGTAATTGTCGTTCTATCGATCATATAAGCATAATATGGCTAATAATATGAGTTAGATTGATAATAATGAGAGTAACGAGTATAGAAATTGGCGTTCAATCGATCATATAAGCATAATATGGCTAATAATATGAGATAGATTGATAATAATAAGAGTAATAAGTATAGTAATTGTCGTTCTATCGATCATATAACCATAATATGGCTAATAATATGAGTTAGATTGATAATAATAAGAGTAATGAGTATAGTAATTGTCGTCCTATCGATCATATCCACATAATATGGCCAATAATATGAGTTAGATTGATAATCATAAGAGTAACAAGTATAGTAATTGTCGTTCAATCGATATTATAAGCATAATATGGCTAATAATATGAGTTAGATTGATAATAATAAGAGTAATAAGTATAGTAATTGTCGTTCTATCGATAATTTAAGCATTATATGGCTAATAATATGAGTTAGATTGGTAATAATAAGAGTAATAAGTACAGTAATCCTCGTTCAATCGATCATATAAGCATAATATGGCTAATAATATGAGTTAGATTGATAATAATGAGAGTAACAGGTTTAGAAATTGTCGTTCTATCGATCATATAAGCATAATATGGCTAATAATATGAGTTAGATTGATAATAATAAGAGTAATGAGTATAGTAATTGTCGTTCTATCGATCATATCCACATAATGTGGCCAATAATATGAGTTGGATTGATAATAATAAGAGTAATAAGTACAGTAATCTTCGTTCAATCGATCATATAAGCATAATATGGCTAATAATATGAGTTAGCTTGATAATAGTAAGAGGAATAAGTATAGTAATTGTCATTCTATCGATCATATAAGCATAATATGGCTAATAATATGAGTTAGATTGATAATAATGAGAGTACCAGGTTTAGAAATTGTCGTTCAATCGATCATATAAGCATAATATGGCTAATAATATGAGTTAGATTGATAATTATAAGAGTAACAAGTATAGTAATTGTCGTTCTATCGATCATATATGCATAATATGGCCAATAATATGAGTTAGATTGAAATAATAACAGTAATAAGTATAGTAATTGTCGTTCTATCGATCATATAAGCATAATATGGCTAATAATATGACTTAGATTGATAATAATAAGAGTAATGAGTATAGTAATTGTCGTCCTGTCGAACATATAAGCATAATATGGCTAATAATATGAGTTAGATTGATAATAATGAGAGTAACAGGTTTAGAAATTGTCGTTCAATCGATCATATAAGCATAATATGGCTAATAATATGAGTTAGATTGATAATAATAAGAGTAACAAGTATAGTAATTGTCGTTCTATCGATAATATAAGCATAATATGGCTAATAATATGAGTTAGATTGGTAATAATAAGAGTAATAAGTACAGTAATCTTCGTTCAATCGATCATATAAGCATAATATGGCTAACAATATGAGTTAGCTTGATAATAGTAAGAGTAACAAGTATAGTAATTGTCGTTCTATCGATCATATATGCATAATATGGCCAATAATATGAGTTAGATTGAAATAATAACAGTAATAAGTATAGTAATTGTCGTTCTATCGATCATATAAGCATAATATGGCTAATAATATGACTTAGATTGATAATAATAAGAGTAATGAGTATAGTAATTGTCGTCCTATCGAACATATAAGCATAATATGGCTAATAATATGAGTTAGATTGATAATAATGAGAGGAACAGGTTTAGAAATTGCCGTTCAATCGATCATATAAGCATAATATGGCTAATAATATGAGTTGGACTGATAATAATAATAGTAACAAGTATAGAAATTGTCGTTCTATCGATAATATAAGCATAATATGGCCAATAATATGAGTTAGATTGAAATAATAACAGTAATAAGTATAGTAATTGTCGTTCTATCGATCATATAAGCATAATATGGCTAATAATATGAGTTAGATTGATATTAATAAGAGTAATAAGTATAGTAATTGTCGTTCTATCGATCATATAAGCTTAATATGGCTAATAATATGAGTTAGATTGATAATAATGAGAGTAACGAGTATAGAAATTGGCGTTCAATCGATCATATAAGCATAATATGGCTAATAATATGAGATAGATTGATAATAATAAGAGTAATAAGTATAGTAATTGTCGTTCTATCGATCATATAACCATAATATGGCTAATAATATGAGTTAGATTGATAATAATAAGAGTAATGAGTATAGTAATTGTCGTCCTATCGATCATATCCACATAATATGGCCAATAATATGAGTTAGATTGATAATAATAAGAGTAACAAGTATAGTAATTGTCGTTCAATCGATATTGTAAGCATAATATGGCTAATAATATGAGTTAGATTGATAATAATAAGAGTAATAAGTATAGTAATTGTCGTTCTATCGATCATATAAGCATAATATGGCTAATAATATGAGTTAGATTGATAATAATGAGAGTAACAAGTATAGAAATTGTCGTTCAATCGATCATATAAGCATAATATGGCTAATAATATGACTTAGATTGATAATAATAAGAGTAATGAGTATAGTAATTGTCGTCCTATCGATCATATCCACATAATATGGCCAATAATATGAGTTAGATTGATAATAATAAGAGTAACAAGTATAGTAATTGTCGTTCAATCGATATTATAAGCATAATATGGCTAATAATATGAGTTAGATTGATAATAATAAGAGTAATAAGTATAGTAATTGTCGTTCTATCGATAATATAAGCATAATATGGCTAATAATATGAGTTAGATTGATAATAATAAGAGTAGCAAGTATAGTAATTGTCGTTCAATCGATATTATAAGCATAATATGGCTAATAATATGAGTTAGATTGATAATAATAAGAGTAATAAGTATAGTAATTGTCATTCTATCGATCATATAAGCATAATATGGCTAATAATATGAGTTAGATTGAAATAATAACAGTAATAAGTATAGTAATTGTCGTTCTATCGATAATATAAGCATAATATGGCTAATAATATGAGTTAGATTGATAATAATAAGAGTAATAAGTATAGTAATTGTCGTTCTATCGATCATATAAGCATAATATGGCTAATAATATGAGTTAGATTGATAATAATGAGAGTAACAAGTATAGAAATTGGCGTTCAATCGATCATATAAGCATAATATGGCTAATAATATTCGATAGATTGATAATAATAAGAGTAATAAGTATAGTAATTGTCGTTCTATCGATCATATAACCATAATATGGCTAATAATATGAGTTAGATTGATAATAATAAGAGTAATGGGTATAGTAATTGTCGTCCTATCGATCATATCCACATAATATGGCCAATAATATGAGTTAGATTGATAATAATAAGAGTAACAAGTATAGTAATTGTCGTTCAATCGATATTATAAGCATAATATGGCTAATAATATGAGTTAGATTGATAATAATAAGAGTAACAAGTATAGTAATTGTCGTTCTATCGATAATTTAAGCATTATATGGCTAATAATATGAGTTAGATTGGTAATAATAAGAGTAATAAGTACAGTAATCCTCGTTCAATCGATCATATAAGCATAATATGGCTAATAATATGAGTTAGATTGATAATAATAAGAGTAATGAGTATAGTAATTGTCGTTCTATCGATCATATCCACATAATATGGCCAATAATATGAGTTAGATTGATAATAATAAGAGTAATAAGTACAGTAATCTTCGTTCAATCGATCATATAAGCATAATATGGCTAATAATATGAGTTAGATTGATAATTATAAGAGTAACAAGTATAGTAATTGTCGTTCTATCGATCATATATGCATAATATGGCCAATAATATGAGATAGATTGAAATAATAACAGTAATAAGTATAGTAATTGTCGTTCTATCGATCATATAAGCATAATATGGCTAATAATATGACTTAGATTGATAATAATAAGAGTAATGAGTATAGTAATTGTCGTCCTATCGAACATATAAGCATAATATGGCTAATAATATGAGTTAGATTGATAATAATGAGAGTAACAGGTTTAGAAATTGTCGTTCAATCGATCATATAAGCATAATATGGCTAATAATATGAGTTAGATTGATAATAATAAGAGTAACAAGTATAGTAATTGTCGTTCTATCGATAATATAAGCATAATATGGCTAATAATATGAGTTAGATTGGTAATAATAAGAGTAATAAGTACAGTAATCTTCGTTCAATCGATCATATAAGCATAATATGGCTAATAATATGAGTTAGCTTGATAATAGTAAGAGGAATAAGTATAGTAATTGTCGTTCTATCGATCATATAAGCATAATATGGCTAATAATATGAGTTAGATTGATAATAATAAGAGTAATAAGTATAGTAATTGTCGTTCTATCGATCATATAAGCATAATATGGCTAATAATATGAGTTAGATTGATAATAATAAGAGTAATAAGTATAGTAATTGTCGTTCTATCGATCATATAAGCATAATATGGCTAATAATATGAGTTAGATTGATAATAATGAGAGTAACAAGTATAGAAATTGGCGTTCAATCGATCATATAAGCATAATATGGCTAATAATATGAGATAGATTGATAATAATAAGAGTAATAAGTATAGTAATTGTCGTTCTATCGATCATATAACCATAATATGGCTAATAATATGAGTTAGATTGATAATAATAAGAGTAATGAGTATAGTAATTGTCGTCCTATCGATCATATCCACATAATATGGCCAATAATATGAGTTAGATTGATACTAATAAGAGTAACAAGTATAGTAATTGTCGTTCTATCGATAATATAAGCATAATATGGCTAATAATATGAGTTAGATTGATAATAATAAGAGTAACAAGTATAGTAATTGTCGTTCAATCGATATTATAAGCATAATATGGCTAATAATATGAGTTAGATTGATAATAATAAGAGTAATAGGTATAGTAATCGTCGTTCTATCGATCATATAAGCATAATATGGCTAATAATATGAGTTAGATTGATAATAATGAGAGTAACAAGTATAGAAATTGTCGTTCAATCGATCATATAAGCATAATATGGCTAATAATATAAGTTAGATTGATAATAATAAGAGTAACAAGTATAGTAATTGTCGTTCTATCGATAATTTAAGCATTATATGGCTAATAATATGAGTTAGATTGGTAATAATAAGAGTAATAAGTACAGTAATCCTCGTTCAATCGATCATATAAGCATAATATGGCTAATAATATGAGTTAGATTGATAATAATGAGAGTAACAGGTTTAGAAATTGTCGTTCTATCGATCATATAAGCATAATATGGCTAATAATATGAGTTAGATTGATAATAATAAGAGTAATGAGTATAGTAATTGTCGTTCTATCGATCATATCCACATAATATGGCCAATAATATGAGTTAGATTGATAATAATAAGAGTAACAAATATCGTAATTGTCGTTCTATCGATAAAATAAGCATAATATGGCTAATAATATGAGTTAGATTGATAATAATAAGAGTAACAAGTATAGTAATTGTCGTTCAATCGATATTATAAGCATAATATGGCTAATAATATGAGTTAGATTGATAATAATAAGAGTAATAAGTATAGTAATTGTCATTCTATCGATCATATAAGCATAATATGGCTAATAATATGAGTTAGATTGATAATAATGAGAGTAACAGGTTTAGAAATTGTCGTTCTATCGATCATATAAGCAAAATATGGCTAATAATATGAGTTAGATTGATAATAATGAGAGTAACAAGTATAGAAATTGTCGTTCAATCGATCATATAAGCATAATATGGCTAATAATATGAGTTAGATTGATAATAATAAGAGTAACAAGTATAGTAATTGTCGTTCTATCGATAATATAAGCATAATATGGCTAATAATATGAGTTAGATTGGTAATAATAAGAGTAATAAGTACAGTAATCTTCGTTCAATCGATCATATAAGCATAATATGGCTAATAATATGAGTTAGCTTGATAATCGTAAGAGGAATAAGTATAGTAATTGTCATTCTATCGATCATATAAGCATAATATGGCTAATAATGTGAGTTAGATTGATTATAATGAGAGTATCAGGTTTAGAAATTGTCGTTCAATCGATCATATAAGCATAATATGGCTAATAATATGAGTTAGATTGATAATAATAATAGTAACAAGTATAGAAATTGTCGTTCTATCGATAATATAAGCATAATATGGCCAATAATATGAGTTAGATTGAAATAATAACAGTAATAAGTATAGTAATTGTCGTTCTATCGATCATATAAGCATAATATGGCTAATAATATGAGTTAGATTGATAATAATAAGAGTAATGAGTATAGTAATTGTCGTTCTATCGATCATATCTGCATTATATGGTTAATAATATGAGTTAGATTGATAATAATAAGAGTAATGAGTACAGTAATTGTCGTCCTATCGATCATATCCACATAATATGGCCAATAATATGAGTTAGATTGATAATAATAAGAGTAACAAGTATAGTAATTGTCGTTCTATCGATAATATAAGCATAATATGGCTAATAATATGAGTTAGATTGATAATAAAAAGAGTAACAAGTATAGTAATTGTCGTTCAATCGATATTATAAGCATAATATGGCTCATAATATGAGTTAGATTGATAATAATAAGAGTAATAAGTATAGTAATTGTCGTTCTATCGATCAAATAAGCATAATATGGCTAATAATATGAGTTAGATTGATAATAGCAAGAGTAATAAGTATAGTAATTGTCGTTCTATCGATCATATCTGCATAATATGGTTAATAATATGAGTTAGATTGATAATAATAAGAGTAATGAGTATAATAATTGTCGTCCTATCGATCATATCCACATATTATGTCCAATAATAAGAGTTAGATTGATAATAATAAGAGTAACAAGTATAGTAATTGTCGTTCTATCGATAATATAAGCATAATATGGCTAATAGTATGAGTTAGATTGATAATAGTAAGAGTAACAAGTATAGTAATTGTCGTTCAATCGATCATATAAGCATAATATGGCGAATAATATGAGTTAGATTGATAATAATATGAGTAACAAGCATAGTATATGTCGTTCTATCGATAATATAAGCATAATATGGCTAATAATATGAGTTAGATTGGTAATAATAAGAGTAATAAGTACAGTAATCTTCGTTCAATCGATCATATATGCATAATATGGCTAATAATATGAGTTAGCTTGATAATAGTAAGAGGAATAAGTATAGTAATTGTCATTCTATCGATCATATAAGCATAATATGGCTAATAATATGAGTTAGATTGATAATAATGAGAGTAACAGGTTTAGAAATTGTCGTTCTATCGATCATATAACCATAATATGGCTAATAATATGAGTTAGATTGATAATAATAAGAGTAACAAGTATAGTAATTGTCGTTCTATCGATAATTTAAGCATTACATGGCTAATAATATGAGTTAGATTGGTAATAATAAGAGTAATAAGTACAGTAATCCTCGTTCAATCGATCATATAAGCATAATATGGCTAATAATATGAGTTAGATTGATAATAATGAGAGTAACAGGTTTAGAAATTGTCGTTCTATCGATCATATAAGCATAATATGGCTAATAATATGAGTTAGATTGATAATAATAAGAGTAATGAGTATAGTAATTGTCGTTCTATCGATCATGTCCACATAATATGGCCAATAATATGAGTTAGATTGATAATAATAAGAGTAACAAGTATCGTAATTGTCGTTCTATCGATAATATAAGCATAATATGGCTAATAATATGAGTTAGATTGATAATAATAAGAGTAGCAAGTATAGTAATTGTCGTTCAATCGATATTATAAGCATAATATGGCTAATAATATGAGTTAGATTGATAATAATAAGAGTAATAAGTATAGTAATTGTCATTCTATCGATCATATAAGCATAATATGGCTAATAATATGAGTTAGATTGAAATAATAACAGTAATAAGTATAGTAATTGTCGTTCTATCGATAATATAAGCATAATATGGCTCTTAATATGAGTTAGATTGATAATAATAAGAGTAATAAGTATAGTAATTGTCGTTCTATCGATCATATAAGCATAATATGGCTAATAATATGAGTTAGATTGATAATAATGAGAGTAACAAGTATAGAAATTGGCGTTCAATCGATCATATAAGCATAATATGGCTAATAATATTCGATAGATTGATAATAATAAGAGTAATAAGTATAGTAATTGTCGTTCTATTCGATCATATAACCATAATATGGCTAATAATATGAGTTAGATTGATAATAATAAGAGTAATGGGTATAGTAATTGTCGTCCTATCGATCATATCCACATAATATGGCCAATAATATGAGTTAGATTGATAATAATAAGAGTAACAAGTATAGTAATTGTCGTTCAATCGATATTATAAGCATAATATGGCTAATAATATGAGTTAGATTGATAATAATAAGAGTAACAAGTATAGTAATTGTCGTTCTATCGATAATTTAAGCATTATATGGCTAATAATATGAGTTAGATTGGTAATAATAAGAGTAATAAGTACAGTAATCCTCGTTCAATCGATCATATAAGCATAATATGGCTAATAATATGAGTTAGATTGATAATAATGAGAGTAACAGGTTTAGAAATTGTCGTTCTATCGATCATATAAGCATAATATGGCTAATAATATGAGTTAGATTGATAATAATAAGAGTAATGAGTATAGTAATTGTCGTTCTATCGATCATGTCCACATAATATGGCCAATAATATGAGTTAGATTGATAATAATAAGTGTAACAAGTATCGTAATTGTCGTTCTATCGATAATATAAGCATAATATGGCTAATAATATGAGTTAGATTGATAATAATAAGAGTAGCAAGTATAGTAATTGTCGTTCAATCGATATTATAAGCATAATATGGCTAATAATATGAGTTAGATTGATAATAATAAGAGTAATAAGTATAGTAATTGTCATTCTATCGATCATATAAGCATAATATGGCTAATAATATGAGTTAGATTGATAATAATGAGAGTAACAAGTATAGAAATTGGCGTTCAATCGATCATATAAGCATAATATGGCTAATAATATGAGATAGATTGATAATAATAAGAGTAATAAGTATAGTAATTGTCGTTCTATCGATCATATAACCATAATATGGCTAATAATATGAGTTAGATTGATAATAATAAGAGTAATGAGTATAGTAATTGTCGTCCTATCGATCATATCCACATAATATGGCCAATAATATGAGTTAGATTGATACTAATAAGAGTAACAAGTATAGTAATTGTCGTTCTATCGATAATATAAGCATAATATGGCTAATAATATGAGTTAGATTGATAATAATAAGAGTAACAAGTATAGTAATTGTCGTTCAATCGATATTATAAGCATAATATGGCTAATAATATGAGTTAGATTGATAATAATAAGAGTAATAAGTATAGTAATCGTCGTTCTATCGATCATATAAGCATAATATGGCTAATAATATGAGTTAGATTGATAATAATGAGAGTAACAAGTATAGAAATTGTCGTTCAATCGATCATATAAGCATAATATGGCTAATAATATAAGTTAGATTGATAATAATAAGAGTAACAAGTATAGTAATTGTCGTTCTATCGATAATTTAAGCATTATATGGCTAATAATATGAGTTAGATTGGTAATAATAAGAGTAATAAGTACAGTAATCCTCGTTCAATCGATCATATAAGCATAATATGGCTAATAATATGAGTTAGATTGATAATAATGAGAGTAACAGGTTTAGAAATTGTCGTTCTATCGATCATATAAGCATAATATGGCTAATAATATGAGTTAGATTGATAATAATAAGAGTAATGAGTATAGTAATTGTCGTTCTATCGATCATATCCACATAATATGGCCAATAATATGAGTTAGATTGATAATAATAAGAGTAACAAATATCGTAATTGTCGTTCTATCGATAAAATAAGCATAATATGGCTAATAATATGAGTTAGATTGATAATAATAAGAGTAACAAGTATAGTAATTGTCGTTCAATCGATATTATAAGCATAATATGGCTAATAATATGAGTTAGATTGATAATAATAAGAGTAATAAGTATAGTAATTGTCATTCTATCGATCATATAAGCATAATATGGCTAATAATATGAGTTAGATTGATAATAATGAGAGTAACAGGTTTAGAAATTGTCGTTCTATCGATCATATAAGCAAAATATGGCTAATAATATGAGTTAGATTGATAATAATGAGAGTAACAAGTATAGAAATTGTCGTTCAATCGATCATATAAGCATAATATGGCTAATAATATGAGTTAGATTGATAATAATAAGAGTAACAAGTATAGTAATTGTCGTTCTATCGATAATATAAGCATAATATGGCTAATAATATGAGTTAGATTGGTAATAATAAGAGTAATAAGTACAGTAATCTTCGTTCAATCGATCATATAAGCATAATATGGCTAATAATATGAGTTAGCTTGATAATCGTAAGAGGAATAAGTATAGTAATTGTCATTCTATCGATCATATAAGCATAATATGGCTAATAATGTGAGTTAGATTGATTATAATGAGAGTATCAGGTTTAGAAATTGTCGTTCAATCGATCATATAAGCATAATATGGCTAATAATATGAGTTAGATTGATAATAATAATAGTAACAAGTATAGAAATTGTCGTTCTATCGATAATATAAGCATAATATGGCCAATAATATGAGTTAGATTGAAATAATAACAGTAATAAGTATAGTAATTGTCGTTCTATCGATCATATAAGCATAATATGGCTAATAATATGAGTTAGATTGATAATAATAAGAGTAATGAGTATAGTAATTGTCGTTCTATCGATCATATCTGCATTATATGGTTAATAATATGAGTTAGATTGATAATAATAAGAGTAATGAGTACAGTAATTGTCGTCCTATCGATCATATCCACATAATATGGCCAATAATATGAGTTAGATTGATAATAATAAGAGTAACAAGTATAGTAATTGTCGTTCTATCGATAATATAAGCATAATATGGCTAATAATATGAGTTAGATTGATAATAAAAAGAGTAACAAGTATAGTAATTGTCGTTCAATCGATATTATAAGCATAATATGGCTCATAATATGAGTTAGATTGATAATAATAAGAGTAATAAGTATAGTAATTGTCGTTCTATCGATCAAATAAGCATAATATGGCTAATAATATGAGTTAGATTGATAATAGCAAGAGTAATAAGTATAGTAATTGTCGTTCTATCGATCATATCTGCATAATATGGTTAATAATATGAGTTAGATTGATAATAATAAGAGTAATGAGTATAATAATTGTCGTCCTATCGATCATATCCACATATTATGTCCAATAATAAGAGTTAGATTGATAATAATAAGAGTAACAAGTATAGTAATTGTCGTTCTATCGATAATATAAGCATAATATGGCTAATAGTATGAGTTAGATTGATAATAGTAAGAGTAACAAGTATAGTAATTGTCGTTCAATCGATCATATAAGCATAATATGGCGAATAATATGAGTTAGATTGATAATAATATGAGTAACAAGCATAGTATATGTCGTTCTATCGATAATATAAGCATAATATGGCTAATAATATGAGTTAGATTGGTAATAATAAGAGTAATAAGTACAGTAATCTTCGTTCAATCGATCATATATGCATAATATGGCTAATAATATGAGTTAGCTTGATAATAGTAAGAGGAATAAGTATAGTAATTGTCATTCTATCGATCATATAAGCATAATATGGCTAATAATATGAGTTAGATTGATAATAATGAGAGTAACAGGTTTAGAAATTGTCGTTCTATCGATCATATAACCATAATATGGCTAATAATATGAGTTAGATTGATAATAATAAGAGTAACAAGTATAGTAATTGTCGTTCTATCGATAATTTAAGCATTACATGGCTAATAATATGAGTTAGATTGGTAATAATAAGAGTAATAAGTACAGTAATCCTCGTTCAATCGATCATATAAGCATAATATGGCTAATAATATGAGTTAGATTGATAATAATGAGAGTAACAGGTTTAGAAATTGTCGTTCTATCGATCATATAAGCATAATATGGCTAATAATATGAGTTAGATTGATAATAATAAGAGTAATGAGTATAGTAATTGTCGTTCTATCGATCATGTCCACATAATATGGCCAATAATATGAGTTAGATTGATAATAATAAGAGTAACAAGTATCGTAATTGTCGTTCTATCGATAATATAAGCATAATATGGCTAATAATATGAGTTAGATTGATAATAATAAGAGTAGCAAGTATAGTAATTGTCGTTCAATCGATATTATAAGCATAATATGGCTAATAATATGAGTTAGATTGATAATAATAAGAGTAATAAGTATAGTAATTGTCATTCTATCGATCATATAAGCATAATATGGCTAATAATATGAGTTAGATTGAAATAATAACAGTAATAAGTATAGTAATTGTCGTTCTATCGATAATATAAGCATAATATGGCTAATAATATGAGTTAGATTGATAATAATAAGAGTAATAAGTATAGTAATTGTCGTTCTATCGATCATATAAGCATAATATGGCTAATAATATGAGTTAGATTGATAATAATGAGAGTAACAAGTATAGAAATTGGCGTTCAATCGATCATATAAGCATAATATGGCTAATAATATTCGATAGATTGATAATAATAAGAGTAATAAGTATAGTAATTGTCGTTCTATCGATCATATAACCATAATATGGCTAATAATATGAGTTAGATTGATAATAATAAGAGTAATGGGTATAGTAATTGTCGTCCTATCGATCATATCCACATAATATGGCCAATAATATGAGTTAGATTGATAATAATAAGAGTAACAAGTATAGTAATTGTCGTTCAATCGATATTATAAGCATAATATGGCTAATAATATGAGTTAGATTGATAATAATAAGAGTAACAAGTATAGTAATTGTCGTTCTATCGATAATTTAAGCATTATATGGCTAATAATATGAGTTAGATTGGTAATAATAAGAGTAATAAGTACAGTAATCCTCGTTCAATCGATCATATAAGCATAATATGGCTAATAATATGAGTTAGATTGATAATAATGAGAGTAACAGGTTTAGAAATTGTCGTTCTATCGATCATATAAGCATAATATGGCTAATAATATGAGTTAGATTGATAATAATAAGAGTAATGAGTATAGTAATTGTCGTTCTATCGATCATGTCCACATAATATGGCCAATAATATGAGTTAGATTGATAATAATAAGAGTAACAAGTATCGTAATTGTCGTTCTATCGATAATATAAGCATAATATGGCTAATAATATGAGTTAGATTGATAATAATAAGAGTAGCAAGTATAGTAATTGTCGTTCAATCGATATTATAAGCATAATATGGCTAATAATATGAGTTAGATTGATAATAATAAGAGTAATAAGTATAGTAATTGTCATTCTGTCGATCATATAAGCATAATATGGCTAATAATATGAGTTAGATTGAAATAATAACAGTAATAAGTATAGTAATTGTCGTTCTATCGATAATATAAGCATAATATGGCTAATAATATGAGTTAGATTGATAATAATAAGAGTAATAAGTATAGTAATTGTCGTTCTATCGATCATATAAGCATAATATGGCTAATAATATGAGTTAGATTGATAATAATGAGAGTAACAAGTATAGAAATTGGCGTTCAATCGATCATATAAGCATAATATGGCTAATAATATTCGATAGATTGATAATAATAAGAGTAATAAGTATAGTAATTGTCGTTCTATCGATCATATAACCATAATATGGCTAATAATATGAGTTAGATTGATAATAATAAGAGTAATGGGTATAGTAATTGTCGTCCTATCGATCATATCCACATAATATGGCCAATAATATGAGTTAGATTGATAATAATAAGAGTAACAAGTATAGTAATTGTCGTTCAATCGATATTATAAGCATAATATGGCTAATAATATGAGTTAGATTGATAATAATAAGAGTAACAAGTATAGTAATTGTCGTTCTATCGATAATTTAAGCATTATATGGCTAATAATATGAGTTAGATTGGTAATAATAAGAGTAATAAGTACAGTAATCCTCGTTCAATCGATCATATAAGCATAATATGGCTAATAATATGAGTTAGATTGATAATAATAAGAGTAATGAGTATAGTAATTGTCGTTCTATCGATCATATCCACATAATATGGCCAATAATATGAGTTAGATTGATAATAATAAGAGTAATAAGTACAGTAATCTTCGTTCAATCGATCATATAAGCATAATATGGCTAATAATATGAGTTAGATTGATAATTATAAGAGTAACAAGTATAGTAATTGTCGTTCTATCGATCATATATGCATAATATGGCCAATAATATGAGATAGATTGAAATAATAACAGTAATAAGTATAGTAATTGTCGTTCTATCGATCATATAAGCATAATATGGCTAATAATATGACTTAGATTGATAATAATAAGAGTAATGAGTATAGTAATTGTCGTCCTATCGAACATATAAGCATAATATGGCTAATAATATGAGTTAGATTGATAATGATGAGAGTAACAGGTTTAGAAATTGTCGTTCAATCGATCATATAAGCATAATATGGCTAATAATATGAGTTAGATTGATAATAATAAGAGTAACAAGTATAGTAATTGTCGTTCTATCGATAATATAAGCATAATATGGCTAATAATATGAGTTAGATTGGTAATAATAAGAGTAATAAGTACAGTAATCTTCGTTCAATCGATCATATAAGCATAATATGGCTAATAATATGAGTTAGCTTGATAATAGTAAGAGGAATAAGTATAGTAATTGTCGTTCTATCGATCATATAAGCATAATATGGCTAATAATATGAGTTAGATTGATAATAATAAGAGTAATAAGTATAGTAATTGTCGTTCTATCGATCATATAAGCATAATATGGCTAATAATATGAGTTAGATTGATAATAATAAGAGTAATAAGTATAGTAATTGTCGTTCTATCGATCATATAAGCATAATATGGCTAATAATATGAGTTAGATTGATAATAATGAGAGTAACAAGTATAGAAATTGGCGTTCAATCGATCATATAAGCATAATATGGCTAATAATATGAGATAGATTGATAATAATAAGAGTAATAAGTATAGTAATTGTCGTTCTATCGATCATATAACCATAATATGGCTAATAATATGAGTTAGATTGATAATAATAAGAGTAATGAGTATAGTAATTGTCGTCCTATCGATCATATCCACATAATATGGCCAATAATATGAGTTAGATTGATACTAATAAGAGTAACAAGTATAGTAATTGTCGTTCTATCGATAATATAAGCATAATATGGCTAATAATATGAGTTAGATTGATAATAATAAGAGTAACAAGTATAGTAATTGTCGTTCAATCGATATTATAAGCATAATATGGCTCATAATATGAGTTAGATTGATAATAATAAGAGTAATAAGTATAGTAATTGTCGTTCTATCGATCAAATAAGCATAATATGGCTAATAATATGAGTTAGATTGATAATAGCAAGAGTAATAAGTATAGTAATTGTCGTTCTATCGATCATATCTGCATAATATGGTTAATAATATGAGTTAGATTGATAATAATAAGAGTAATGAGTATAATAATTGTCGTCCTATCGATCATATCCACATATTATGTCCAATAATAAGAGTTAGATTGATAATAATAAGAGTAACAAGTATAGTAATTGTCGTTCTATCGATAATATAAGCATAATATGGCTAATAGTATGAGTTAGATTGATAATAGTAAGAGTAACAAGTATAGTAATTGTCGTTCAATCGATCATATAAGCATAATATGGCGAATAATATGAGTTAGATTGATAATAATATGAGTAACAAGCATAGTATATGTCGTTCTATCGATAATATAAGCATAATATGGCTAATAATATGAGTTAGATTGGTAATAATAAGAGTAATAAGTACAGTAATCTTCGTTCAATCGATCATATAAGCATAATATGGCTAATAATATGAGTTAGCTTGATAATAGTAAGAGGAATAAGTATAGTAATTGTCATTCTATCGATCATATAAGCATAATATGGCTAATAATATGAGTTAGATTGATAATAATGAGAGTAACAGGTTTAGAAATTGTCGTTCTATCGATCATATAACCATAATATGGCTAATAATATGAGTTAGATTGATAATAATAAGAGTAATGGGTATAGTAATTGTCGTCCTATCGCTCATATCCACATAATATGGCCAATAATATGAGTTAGATTGATAATAATAAGAGTAACAAGTATAGTAATTGTCGTTCAATCGATATTATAAGCATAATATGGCTAATAATATGAGTTAGATTGAAATAATAACAGTAATAAGTATAGTAATTGTCGTTCTATCGATCATATAAGCATAATATGGCTAATAATATGACTTAGATTGATAATAATAAGAGTAATGAGTATAGTAATTGTCGTCCTATCGAACATATAAGCATAATATGGCTAATAATATGAGTTAGATTGATAATAATGAGAGTAACAGGTTTAGAAATTGTCGTTCAATCGATCATATAAGCATAATATGGCTAATAATATGAGTTAGACTGATAATAATAAGAGTAACAAGTATAGTAATTGTCGTTCAATCGATATTATAAGCATAATATGGCTAATAATATGAGTTAGATTGATAATAATAAGAGTAATAAGTATAGTAATCGTCGTTCTATCGATCATATAAGCATAATATGGCTAATAATATGAGTTAGATTGATAATAATGAGAGTAACAAGTATAGAAATTGTCGTTCAATCGATCATATAAGCATAATATGGCTAATAATATAAGTTAGATTGATAATAATGAGAGTAACAGGTTTAGAAATTGTCGTTCTATCGATCATATAAGCATAATATGGCTAATAATATGAGTTAGATTGATAATAATAAGAGTAATGAGTATAGTAATTGTCGTTCTATCGATCATATCCACATAATATGGCCAATAATATGAGTTAGATTGATAATAATAAGAGTAACAAATATCGTAATTGTCGTTCTATCGATAATATAAGCATAATATGGCTAATAATATGAGTTAGATTGATAATAATAAGAGTAACAAGTATAGTAATTGTCGTTCAATCGATATTATAAGCATAATATGGCTAATAATGTGAGTTAGATTGATAATAATAAGAGTAATAAGTATAGTAATTGTCATTCTATCGATCATATAAGCATAATATGGCTAATAATATGAGTTAGATTGATAATAATGAGAGTAACAGGTTTAGAAATTGTCGTTCTATCGATCATATAAGCAAAATATGGCTAATAATATGAGTTAGATTGATAATAATGAGAGTAACAAGTATAGAAATTGTCGTTCAATCGATCATATAAGCATAATATGGCTAATAATATGAGTTAGATTGATAATAATAAGAGTAACAAGTATAGTAATTGTCGTTCTATCGATAATATAAGCATAATATGGCTAATAATATGAGTTAGATTGGTAATAATAAGAGTAATAAGTACAGTAATCTTCGTTCAATCGATCATATAAGCATAATATGGCTAATAATATAAGTTAGCTTGATAATCGTAAGAGGAATAAGTATAGTAAATGTCATTCTATCGATCATATAAGCATAATATGGCTAATAATGTAAGTTAGATTGATAATAA
This sequence comes from Megachile rotundata, assembly GCF_050947335.1. Classification (NCBI taxonomy): domain Eukaryota; kingdom Metazoa; phylum Arthropoda; class Insecta; order Hymenoptera; family Megachilidae; genus Megachile; species Megachile rotundata. The sequence continues at coordinate 27,550 of NW_027473840.1, forward strand.
TGAGAGTACCAGGTTTAGAAATTGTCGTTCAATCGATCATATAAGCATAATATGGCTAATAATATGAGTTAGATTGATAATAATAATAGTAACAAGTATAGAAATTGTCGTTCTATCGATAATATAAGCATAATATGGCTAATAATATGAGTTAGATTGGTAATAATAAGAGTAATAAGTACAGTAATCTTCGTTCAATCGATCATATAAGCATAATATGGCTAATAATATGAGTTAGCTTGATAATAGTAAGAGGAATAAGTATAGTAATTGTCATTCTATCGATCATATAAGCATAATATGGCTAATAATGTGAGTTAGATTGATTATAATGAGAGTATCAGGTTTAGAAATTGTCGTTCAATCGATCATATAAGCATAATATGGCTAATAATATGAGTTAGATTGATAATAATAATAGTAACAAGTATAGAAATTGTCGTTCTATCGATAATATAAGCATAATATGGCCAATAATATGAGTTAGATTGAAATAATAGCAGTAATAAGTATAGTAATTGTCGTTCTATCGATCATATAAGCATAATATGGCTAATAATAAGAGTTAGCTTGATAATAGTAAGAGGAATAAGTATAGTAATTGTCATTCTATCGATCATATAAGCATAATATGGCTAATAATGTGAGTTAGATTGATTATAATGAGAGTATCAGGTTTAGAAATTGTCGTTCAATCGATCATATAAGCATAATATGGCTAATAATATGAGTTAGATTGATAATAATAATAGTAACAAGTATAGAAATTGTCGTTCTATCGATAATATAAGCATAATATGGCCAATAATATGAGTTAGATTGAAATAATAACAGTAATAAGTATAGTAATTGTCGTTCTATCGATCATATAAGCATAATATGGCTAATAATATGAGTTAGATTGATAATAATAAGAGTAATGAGTATAGTAATTGTCGTTCTATCGATCATATCTGCATTATATGGTTAATAATATGAGTTAGATTGATAATAATAAGAGAAATGAGTACAGTAATTGTCGTCCTATCGATCATATCCACATAATATGGCCAATAATATGAGTTAGATTGATAATAATAAGAGTAACAAGTATAGTAATTGTCGTTCTATCGATAATATAAGCATAATATGGCTAATAATATGAGTTAGATTGATAATAAAAAGAGTAACAAGTATAGTAATTGTCGTTCAATCGATATTATAAGCATAATATGGCTCATAATATGAGTTAGATTGATAATAATAAGAGTAATAAGTATAGTAATTGTCGTTCTATCGATCAAATAAGCATAATATGGCTAATAATATGAGTTAGATTGATAATAGCAAGAGTAATAAGTATAGTAATTGTCGTTCTATCGATCATATCTGCATAATATGGTTAATAATATGAGTTAGATTGATAATAATAAGAGTAATGAGTATAGTAATTGTCGTCCTATCGATCATATCCACATATTATGTCCAATAATAAGAGTTAGATTGATAATAATAAGAGTAACAAGTATAGTAATTGTCGTTCTATCGATAATATAAGCATAATATGGCTAATAGTATGAGTTAGATTGATAATAGTAAGAGTAACAAGTATAGTAATTGTCGTTCAATCGATCATATAAGCATAATATGGCGAATAATATGAGTTAGATTGATAATAATATGAGTAACAAGCATAGTATATGTCGTTCTATCGATAATATAAGCATAATATGGCTAATAATATGAGTTAGATTGGTAATAATAAGAGTAATAAGTACAGTAATCTTCGTTCAATCGATCATATAAGCATAATATGGCTAATAATATGAGTTAGCTTGATAATAGTAAGAGGAATAAGTATAGTAATTGTCATTCTATCGATCATATAAGCATAATATGGCTAATAATATGAGTTAGATTGATAATAATGAGAGTAACAGGTTTAGAAATTGTCGTTCTATCGATCATATAAGCATAATATGGCTAATAATATGAGTTAGATTGATAATAATAAGAGTAATGAGTATAGTAATTGTCGTTCTATCGATCATATCCACATAATATGGCCAATAATATGAGTTAGATTGATAATAATAAGAGTAACAAGTATCGTAATTGTCGTTCTATCGATAATATAAGCATAATATGGCTAATAATATGAGTTAGATTGATAATAATAAGAGTAACAAGTATAGTAATTGTCGTTCAATCGATATTATAAGCATAATATGGCTAATAATATGAGTTAGATTGATAATAATAAGAGTAATAAGTATAGTAATTGTCATTCTATCGATCATATAAGCATAATATGGCTAATAATATGAGTTAGATTGATAATAATGAGAGTAACAGGTTTAGAAATTGTCGTTCTATCGATCATATAAGCAAAATATGGCTAATAATATGAGTTAGATTGATAATAATGAGAGTAACAAGTATAGAAATTGTCGTTCAATCGATCATATAAGCATAATATGGCTAATAATATGAGTTAGATTGATAATAAAAAGAGTAACAAGTATAGTAATTGTCGTTCAATCGATATTATAAGCATAATATGGCTCATAATATGAGTTAGATTGATAATAATAAGAGTAATAAGTATAGTAATTGTCGTTCTATCGATCAAATAAGCATAATATGGCTAATAATATGAGTTAGATTGATAATAGCAAGAGTAATAAGTATAGTAATTGTCGTTCTATCGATCATATCTGCATAATATGGTTAATAATATGAGTTAGATTGATAATAATAAGAGTAATGAGTATAGTAATTGTCGTCCTATCGATCATATCCACATATTATGTCCAATAATAAGAGTTAGATTGATAATAATAAGAGTAACAAGTATAGTAATTGTCGTTCTATCGATAATATAAGCATAATATGGCTAATAGTATGAGTTAGCTTGATAATAGTAAGAGTAACAAGTATAGTAATTGTCGCTCAATCGATCATATAAGCATAATATGGCGAATAATATGAGTTAGATTGATAATAATATGAGTAACAAGCATAGTATATGTCGTTCTATCGATAATATAAGCATAATATGGCTAATAATATGAGTTAGATTGGTAATAATAAGAGTAATAAGTACAGTAATCTTCGTTCAATCGATCATATAAGCATAATATGGCTAATAATATGAGTTAGCTTGATAATAGTAAGAGGAATAAGTATAGTAATTGTCATTCTATCGATCATATAAGCATAATATGGCTAATAATATGAGTTAGATTGATAATAATGAGAGTAACAGGTTTAGAAATTGTCGTTCTATCGATCATATAAGCATAATATGGCTAATAATATGAGTTAGATTGATAATAATAAGAGTAATAAGTATAGTAATTGTCGTTCTATCGATCATATAAGCATAATATGGCTAATAATATGAGTTAGATTGATAATAATGAGAGTAACAAGTATAGAAATTGGCGTTCAATCGATCATATAAGCATAATATGGCTAATAATATGAGTTAGATTGGTAATAATAAGAGTAATAGGTACAGTAATCTTCGTTCAATCGATCATATAAGCATAATATGGCTAATAATATGAGTTAGATTGATAATAATGAGAGTAACAGGTTTAGAAATTGTCGTTCTATCGATCATATAAGCATAATATGGCTAATAATATGAGTTAGATTGATAATAATAAGAGTAATGAGTATAGTAATTGTCGTTCTATCGATCATATCCACATAATATGGCCAATAATATGAGTTAGATTGATAATAATAAGAGTAACAAATATCGTAATTGTCGTTCTATCGATAATATAAGCATAATATGGCTAATAATATGAGTTAGATTGATAATAATAAGAGTAACAAGTATAGTAATTGTCGTTCAATCGATATTATAAGCATAATATGGCTAATAATATGAGTTAGATTGATAATAATAAGAGTAATAAGTATAGTAATTGTCATTCTATCGATCATATAAGCATAATATGGCTAATAATATGAGTTAGATTGATAATAATGAGAGTAACAGGTTTAGAAATTGTCGTTCTATCGATCATATAAGCAAAATATGGCTAATAATATGAGTTAGATTGATAATAATGAGAGTAACAAGTATAGAAATTGTCGTTCAATCGATCATATAAGCATAATATGGCTAATAATATGAGTTAGATTGATAATAATAAGAGTAACAAGTATAGTAATTGTCGTTCTATCGATAATATAAGCATAATATGGCTAATAATATGAGTTAGATTGGTAATAATAAGAGTAATAAGTACAGTAATCTTCGTTCAATCGATCATATAAGCATAATATGGCTAATAATATGAGTTAGCTTGATAATCGTAAGAGGAATAAGTATAGTAATTGTCATTCTATCGATCATATAAGCATAATATGGCTAATAATGTGAGTTAGATTGATTATAATGAGAGTATCAGGTTTAGAAATTGTCGTTCAATCGATCATATAAGCATAATATGGCTAATAATATGAGTTAGATTGATAATAATAATAGTAACAAGTATAGAAATTGTCGTTCTATCGATAATATAAGCATAATATGGCCAATAATATGAGTTAGATTGAAATAATAACAGTAATAAGTATAGTAATTGTCGTTCTATCGATCATATAAGCATAATATGGCTAATAATATGAGTTAGATTGATAATAATAAGAGTAATGAGTATAGTAATTGTCGTTCTATCGATCATATCTGCATTATATGGTTAATAATATGAGTTAGATTGATAATAATAAGAGTAATGAGTACAGTAATTGTCGTCCTATCGATCATATCCACATAATATGGCCAATAATATGAGTTAGATTGATAATAATAAGAGTAAAAAGTATAGTAATTGTCGTTCTATCGATAATATAAGCATAATATGGCTAATAATATGAGTTAGATTGATAATAAAAAGAGTAACAAGTATAGTAATTGTCGTTCAATCGATATTATAAGCATAATATGGCTCATAATATGAGTTAGATTGATAATAATAAGAGTAATAAGTATAGTAATTGTCGTTCTATCGATCAAATAAGCATAATATGGCTAATAATATGAGTTAGATTGATAATAGCAAGAGTAATAAGTATAGTAATTGTCGTTCTATCGATCATATCTGCATAATATGGTTAATAATATGAGTTAGATTGATAATAATAAGAGTAATGAGTATAATAATTGTCGTCCTATCGATCATATCCACATATTATGTCCAATAATAAGAGTTAGATTGATAATAATAAGAGTAACAAGTATAGTAATTGTCGTTCTATCGATAATATAAGCATAATATGGCTAATAGTATGAGTTAGATTGATAATAGTAAGAGTAACAAGTATAGTAATTGTCGTTCAATCGATCATATAAGCATAATATGGCGAATAATATGAGTTAGATTGATAATAATATGAGTAACAAGCATAGTATATGTCGTTCTATCGATAATATAAGCATAATATGGCTAATAATATGAGTTAGATTGGTAATAATAAGAGTAATAAGTACAGTAATCTTCGTTCAATCGATCATATAAGCATAATATGGCTAATAATATGAGTTAGCTTGATAATAGTAAGAGGAATAAGTATAGTAATTGTCATTCTATCGATCATATAAGCATAATATGGCTAATAATATGAGTTAGATTGATAATAATGAGAGTAACAGGTTTAGAAATTGTCGTTCTATCGATCATATAAGCATAATATGGCTAATAATATGAGTTAGATTGATAATAATAAGAGTAATGAGTATAGTAATTGTCGTTCTATCGATCATATCTGCATTATATGGTTAATAATATGAGTTAGATTGATAATAATAAGAGAAATGAGTACAGTAATTGTCGTCCTATCGATCATATCCACATAATATGGCCAATAATATGAGTTAGATTGATAATAATAAGAGTAACAAGTATAGTAATTGTCGTTCTATCGATAATATAAGCATAATATGGCTAATAATATGAGTTAGATTGATAATAAAAAGAGTAACAAGTATAGTAATTGTCGTTCAATCGATATTATAAGCATAATATGGCTCATAATATGAGTTAGATTGATAATAATAAGAGTAATAAGTATAGTAATTGTCGTTCTATCGATCAAATAAGCATAATATGGCTAATAATATGAGTTAGATTGATAATAGCAAGAGTAATAAGTATAGTAATTGTCGTTCTATCGATCATATCTGCATAATATGGTTAATAATATGAGTTAGATTGATAATAATAAGAGTAATGAGTATAGTAATTGTCGTTCTATCGATCATATCCACATAATATGGCCAATAATATGAGTTAGATTGATAATAATAAGAGTAACAAATATCGTAATTGTCGTTCTATCGATAATACAAGCATAATATGGCTAATAATATGAGTTAGATTGATAATAATAAGAGTAACAAGTATAGTAATTGTCGTTCAATCGATATTATAAGCATAATATGGCTAATAATATGAGTTAGATTGATAATAATAAGAGTAATAAGTATAGTAATTGTCATTCTATCGATCATATAAGCATAATATGGCTAATAATATGAGTTAGATTGATAATAATGAGAGTAACAGGTTTAGAAATTGTCGTTCTATCGATCATATAAGCAAAATATGGCTAATAATATGAGTTAGATTGATAATAATGAGAGTAACAAGTATAGAAATTGTCGTTCAATCGATCATATAAGCATAATATGGCTAATAATATGAGTTAGATTGATAATAATAAGAGTAACAAGTATAGTAATTGTCGTTCTATCGATAATATAAGCATAATATGGCTAATAATATGAGTTAGATTGGTAATAATAAGAGTAATAAGTACAGTAATCTTCGTTCAATCGATCATATAAGCATAATATGGCTAATAATATGAGTTAGATTGATAATAATGAGAGTAACAGGTTTAGAAATTGTCGTTCTATCGATCATATAAGCATAATATGGCTAATAATATGAGTTAGATTGATAATAATAAGAGTAATGAGTATAGTAATTGTCGTTCTATCGATCATATCCACATAATATGGCCAATAATATGAGTTAGATTGATAATAATAAGAGTAACAAATATCGTAATTGTCGTTCTATCGATAATATAAGCATAATATGGCTAATAATATGAGTTAGATTGATAATAATAAGAGTAACAAGTATAGTAATTGTCGTTCAATCGATATTATAAGCATAATATGGCTAATAATATGAGTTAGATTGATAATAATAAGAGTAATAAGTATAGTAATTGTCATTCTATCGATCATATAAGCATAATATGGCTAATAATGTGAGTTAGATTGATTATAATGAGAGTATCAGGTTTAGAAATTGTCGTTCAATCGATCATATAAGCATAATATGGCTAATAATATGAGTTAGATTGATAATAATAATAGTAACAAGTATAGAAATTGTCGTTCTATCGATAATATAAGCATAATATGGCCAATAATATGAGTTAGATTGAAATAATAACAGTAATATTTTAGAGTAATTGTCGTTCTATCGATCATATAAGCATAATATGGCTAATAATATGAGTTAGATTGATAATAATAAGAGTAATGAGTACAGTAATTGTCGTTCTATCGATCATATCTGCATTATATGGTTAATAATATGAGTTAGATTGATAATAATAAGAGTAATAAGTATAGTAATTGTCGTTCTATCGATCAAATAAGCATAATATGGCTAATAATATGAGTTAGATTGATAATAGCAAGAGTAATAAGTATAGTAATTGTCGTTCTATCGATCATATCTGCATAATATGGTTAATAATATGAGTTAGATTGATAATAATAAGAGTAATGAGTATAATAATTGTCGTCCTATCGATCATATCCACATATTATGTCCAATAATAAGAGTTAGATTGATAATAATAAGAGTAAAAAGTATAGTAATTGTCGTTCTATCGATAATATAAGCATAATATGGCTAATAGTATGAGTTAGATTGATAATAGTAAGAGTAACAAGTATAGTAATTGTCGTTCAATCGATCATATAAGCATAATATGGCGAATAATATGAGTTAGATTGATAATAATATGAGTAACAAGCATAGTATATGTCGTTCTATCGATAATCTAAGCATAATATGGCTAATAATATGAGTTAGATTGGTAATAATAAGAGTAATAAGTACAGTAATCTTCGTTCAATCGATCATATAAGCATAATATGGCTAATAATATGAGTTAGCTTGATAATAGTAAGAGGAATAAGTATAGTAATTGTCATTCTATCGATCATATAAGCATAATATGGCTAATAATATGAGTTAGATTGATAATAATGAGAGTAACAGGTTTAGAAATTGTCGTTCTATCGATCATATAAGCATAATATGGCTAATAATATGAGTTAGATTGATAATAATAAGAGTAATGAGTATAGTAATTGTCGTTCTATCGATCATATCTGCATTATATGGTTAATAATATGAGTTAGATTGATAATAATAAGAGAAATGAGTACAGTAATTGTCGTCCTATCGATCATATCCACATAATATGGCCAATAATATGAGTTAGATTGATAATAGTAAGAGTAACAAGTATAGTAATTGTCGTTCAATCGATCATATAAGCATAATATGGCGAATAATATGAGTTAGATTGATAATAATATGAGTAACAAGCATAGTATATGTCGTTCTATCGATAATATAAGCATAATATGGCTAATAATATGAGTTAGATTGATAATAATGAGAGTAACAGGTTTAGAAATTGTCGTTCTATCGATCAAATAAGCATAATATGGCTAATAATATGAGTTAGATTGATAATAGCAAGAGTAATAAGTATAGTAATTGTCGTTCTATCGATCATATCTGCATAATATGGTTAATAATATGAGTTAGATTGATAATAATAAGAGTAATGAGTATAGTAATTGTCGTCCTATCGATCATATCCACATATTATGTCCAATAATAAGAGTTAGATTGATAATAATAAGAGTAACAAGTATAGTAATTGTCGTTCTATCGATAATATAAGCATAATATGGCTAATAGTATGAGTTAGATTGATAATAGTAAGAGTAACAAGTATAGTAATTGTCGTCCAATCGATCATATAATCATAATATGGCGAATAATATGAGTTAGATTGATAATAATATGAGTAACAAGCATAGTATATGTCGTTCTATCGATAATATAAGCATAATATGGCTAATAATATGAGTTAGATTGGTAATAATAAGAGTAATAAGTACAGTAATCTTCGTTCAATCGATCATATAAGCATAATATGGCTAATAATATGAGTTAGCTTGATAATAGTAAGAGGAATAAGTATAGTAATTGTCATTCTATCGATCATATAAGCATAATATGGCTAATAATATGAGTTAGATTGATAATAATGAGAGTAACAGGTTTAGAAATTGTCGTTCTATCGATCATATAAGCATAATATGGCTAATAATATGAGTTAGATTGATAATAATAAGAGTAATGAGTATAGTAATTGTCGTTCTATCGATCATATCCACATAATATGGCCAATAATATGAGTTAGATTGATAATAATAAGAGTAATGAGTATCGTAATTGTCGTTCTATCGATAATATAAGCATAATATGGCTAATAATATGAGTTAGATTGATAATAATAAGAGTAATAAGTATAGTAATTGTCATTCTATCGATCATATAAGCATAGTATGGCTAATAATATGAGTTAGATTGAAATAATAACAGTAATAAGTATAGTAATTGTCGTTCTATCGATAATATAAGCATAATATGGCTAATAATATGAGTTAGATTGATAATAATAAGAGTAATAAGTATAGTAATTGTCGTTCTATCGATCATATAAGCATAATATGGCTAATAATATGAGTTAGATTGATAATAATGAGAGTAACAAGTATAGAAATTGGCGTTCAATCGATCATATAAGCATAATATGGCTAATAATATTCGATAGATTGATAATAATAAGAGTAATAAGTATAGTAATTGTCGTTCTATCGATCATATAACCATAATATGGCTAATAATATGAGTTAGATTGATAATAATAAGAGTAATGGGTATAGTAGTTGTCGTCCTATCGATCATATCCACATAATATGGCCAATAATATGAGTTAGATTGATAATAATAAGAGTAACAAGTATAGTAATTGTCGTTCAATCGATATTATAAGCATAATATGGCTAATAATATGAGTTAGATTGATAATAATAAGAGTAACAAGTATAGTAATTGTCGTTCTATCGATAATTTAAGCATTATATGGCTAATAATATGAGTTAGATTGGTAATAATAAGAGTAATAAGTACAGTAATCCTCGTTCAATCGATCATATAAGCATAATATGGCTAATAATATGAGTTAGATTGATAATAATGAGAGTAACAGGTTTAGAAATTGTCGTTCTATCGATCATATAAGCATAATATGGCTAATAATATGAGTTAGATTGATAATAATAAGAGTAATGAGTATAGTAATTGTCGTTCTATCGATCATATCCACATAATATGGCCAATAATATGAGTTAGATTGATAATAATAAGAGTAATAAGTACAGTAATCTTCGTTCAATCGATCATATAAGCATAATATGGCTAATAATATGAGTTAGATTGATAATTATAAGAGTAACAAGTATAGTAATTGTCGTTCTATCGATCATATATGCATAATATGGCCAATAATATGAGATAGATTGAAATAATAACAGTAATAAGTATAGTAATTGTCGTTCTATCGATCATATAAGCATAATATGGCTAATAATATGACTTAGATTGATAATAATAAGAGTAATGAGTATAGTAATTGTCGTTCTATCGATCATATCCACATAATATGGCCAATAATATGAGTTAGATTGATAATAATAAGAGTAATAAGTACAGTAATCTTCGTTCAATCGATCATATAAGCATAATATGGCTAATAATATGAGTTAGATTGATAATTATAAGAGTAACAAGTATAGTAATTGTCGTTCTATCGATCATATATGCATAATATGGCCAATAATATGAGATAGATTGAAATAATAACAGTAATAAGTATAGTAATTGTCGTTCTATCGATCATATAAGCATAATATGGCTAATAATATGACTTAGATTGATAATAATAAGAGTAATGAGTATAGTAATTGTCGTCCTATCGAACATATAAGCATAATATGGCTAATAATATGAGTTAGATTGATAATAATGAGAGTAACAGGTTTAGAAATTGTCGTTCAATCGATCATATAAGCATAATATGGCTAATAATATGAGTTAGATTGATAATAATAAGAGTAACAAGTATAGTAATTGTCGTTCTATCGATCATATAACCATAATATGGCTAATAATATGAGTTAGATTGATAATAATAAGAGTAATGAGTATAGTAATTGTCGTCCTATCGATCATATCCACATAATATGGCCAATAATATGAGTTAGATTGATACTAATAAGAGTAACAAGTATAGTAATTGTCGTTCTATCGATAATATAAGCATAATATGGCTAATAATATGAGTTAGATTGATAATAATAAGAGTAACAAGTATAGTAATTGTCGTTCAATCGATATTATAAGCATAATATGGCTAATTAATATGAGTTAGATTGATAATAATAAGAGTAATAAGTATAGTAATCGTCGTTCTATCGATCATATAAGCATAATATGGCTGATAATATGAGTTAGATTGATAATAATGAGAGTAACAAGTATAGAAATTGTCGTTCAATCGGTCATATAAGCATAATATGGCTAATAATATAAGTTAGATTGATAATAATAAGAGTAACAAGTATAGTAATTGTCGTTCTATCGATAATTTAAGCATTATATGGCTAATAATATGAGTTAGATTGGTAATAATAAGAGTAATAAGTACAGTAATCCTCGTTCAATCGATCATATAAGCATAATATGGCTAATAATATGAGTTAGATTGATAATAATGAGAGTAACAGGTTTAGGAATTGTCGTTCTATCGATCATATAAGCATAATATGGCTAATAATATGAGTTAGATTGATAATAATAAGAGTAATGAGTATAGTAATTGTCGTTCTATCGATCATATCCACATAATATGGCCAATAATATGAGTTAGATTGATAATAATAAGAGTAACAAATATCGTAATTGTCGTTCTATCGATAATATAAGCATAATATGGCTAATAATATGAGTTAGATTGATAATAATAAGAGTAACAAGTATAGTAATTGTCGTTCAATCGATATTATAAGCATAATATGGCTAATAATATGAGTTAGATTGATAATAATAAGAGTAATAAGTATAGTAATTGTCATTCTATCGATCATATAAGCATAATATGGCTAATAATATGAGTTAGATTGATAATAATGAGAGTAACAGGTTTAGAAATTGTCGTTCTATCGATCATATAAGCAAAATATGGCTAATAATATGAGTTAGATTGATAATAATGAGAGTAACAAGTATAGAAATTGTCGTTCAATCGATCATATAAGCATAATATGGCTAATAATATGAGTTAGATTGATAATAATAAGAGTAACAAGTATAGTAATTGTCATTCTATCGATCATATAAGCATAATATGGCTAATAATATGAGTTAGATTGATAATAATGAGAGTAACAGGTTTAGAAATTGTCGTTCTATCGATCATATAAGCAAAATATGGCTAATAATATGAGTTAGATTGATAATAATGAGAGTAACAAGTATAGAAATTGTCGTTCAATCGATCATATAAGCATAATATGGCTAATAATATGAGTTAGATTGATAATAATAAGAGTAACAAGTATAGTAATTGTCGTTCTATCGATAATATAAGCATAATATGGCTAATAATATGAGTTAGATTGGTAATAATAAGAGTAATAAGTACAGTAATCTTCGTTCAATCGATCATATAAGCATAATATGGCTAATAATATGAGTTAGATTGATAATAATGAGAGTAACAGGTTTAGAAATTGTCGTTCTATCGATCATATAAGCATAATATGGCTAATAATATGAGTTAGATTGATAATAATAAGAGTAACAAGTATAGTAATTGTCGTTCAATCGATATTATAAGCATAATATGGCTAATAATATGAGTTAGATTGATAATAATAAGAGTAATAAGTATAGTAATTGTCATTCTATCGATCATATAAGCATAATATGGCTAATAATGTGAGTTAGATTGATTATAATGAGAGTATCAGGTTTAGAAATTGTCGTTCAATCGATCATATAAGCATAATATGGCTAATAATATGAGTTAGATTGATAATAATAATAGTAACAAGTATAGAAATTGTCGTTCTATCGATAATATAAGCATAATATGGCCAATAATATGAGTTAGATTGAAATAATAACAGTAATAAGTATAGTAATTGTCGTTCTATCGATCATATAAGCATAATATGGCTAATAATATGAGTTAGATTGATAATAATAAGAGTAATGAGTACAGTAATTGTCGTTCTATCGATCATATCTGCATTATATGGTTAATAATATGAGTTAGATTGATAATAATAAGAGTAATAAGTATAGTAATTGTCGTTCTATCGATCAAATAAGCATAATATGGCTAATAATATGAGTTAGATTGATAATAGCAAGAGTAATAAGTATAGTAATTGTCGTTCTATCGATCATATCTGCATAATATGGTTAATAATATGAGTTAGATTGATAATAATAAGAGTAATGAGTATAATAATTGTCGTCCTATCGATCATATCCACATATTATGTCCAATAATAAGAGTTAGATTGATAATAATAAGAGTAAAAAGTATAGTAATTGTCGTTCTATCGATAATATAAGCATAATATGGCTAATAGTATGAGTTAGATTGATAATAGTAAGAGTAACAAGTATAGTAATTGTCGTTCAATCGATCATATAAGCATAATATGGCGAATAATATGAGTTAGATTGATAATAATATGAGTAACAAGCATAGTATATGTCGTTCTATCGATAATATAAGCATAATATTGCTAATAATATGAGTTAGATTGGTAATAATAAGAGTAATAAGTACAGTAATCTTCGTTCAATCGATCATATAAGCATAATATGGCTAATAATATGAGTTAGCTTGATAATAGTAAGAGGAATAAGTATAGTAATTGTCATTCTATCGATCATATAAGCATAATATGGCTAATAATATGAGTTAGATTGATAATAATGAGAGTAACAGGTTTAGAAATTGTCGTTCTATCGATCATATAAGCATAATATGGCTAATAATATGAGTTAGATTGATAATAATAAGAGTAATGAGTATAGTAATTGTCGTTCTATCGATCATATCTGCATTATATGGTTAATAATATGAGTTAGATTGATAATAATAAGAGAAATGAGTACAGTAATTGTCGTCCTATCGATCATATCCACATAATATGGCCAATAATATGAGTTAGATTGATAATAGTAAGAGTAACAAGTATAGTAATTGTCGTTCAATCGATCATATAAGCATAATATGGCGAATAATATGAGTTAGATTGATAATAATATGAGTAACAAGCATAGTATATGTCGTTCTATCGATAATATAAGCATAATATGGCTAATAATATGAGTTAGATTGATAATAATGAGAGTAACAGGTTTAGAAATTGTCGTTCTATCGATCAAATAAGCATAATATGGCTAATAATATGAGTTAGATTGATAATAGCAAGAGTAATAAGTATAGTAATTGTCGTTCTATCGATCATATCTGCATAATATGGTTAATAATATGAGTTAGATTGATAATAATAAGAGTAATGAGTATAGTAATTGTCGTCCTATCGATCATATCCACATATTATGTCCAATAATAAGAGTTAGATTGATAATAATAAGAGTAACAAGTATAGTAATTGTCGTTCTATCGATAATATAAGCATAATATGGCTAATAGTATGAGTTAGATTGATAATAGTAAGAGTAACAAGTATAGTAATTGTCGTTCAATCGATCATATAATCATAATATGGCGAATAATATGAGTTAGATTGATAATAATATGAGTAACAAGCATAGTATATGTCGTTCTATCGATAATATAAGCATAATATGGCTAATAATATGAGTTAGATTGGTAATAATAAGAGTAATAAGTACAGTAATCTTCGTTCAATCGATCATATAAGCATAATATGGCTAATAATATGAGTTAGCTTGATAATAGTAAGAGGAATAAGTATAGTAATTGTCATTCTATCGATCATATAAGCATAATATGGCTAATAATATGAGTTAGATTGATAATAATGAGAGTAACAGGTTTAGAAATTGTCGTTCTATCGATCATATAAGCATAATATGGCTAATAATATGAGTTAGATTGATAATAATAAGAGTAATGAGTATAGTAATTGTCGTTCTATCGATCATATCCACATAATATGGCCAATAATATGAGTTAGATTGATAATAATAAGAGTAATGAGTATCGTAATTGTCGTTCTATCGATAATATAAGCATAATATGGCTAATAATATGAGTTAGATTGATAATAATAAGAGTAATAAGTATAGTAATTGTCATTCTATCGATCATATAAGCATAATATGGCTAATAATATGAGTTAGATTGAAATAATAACAGTAATAAGTATAGTAATTGTCGTTCTATCGATAATATAAGCATAATATGGCTAATAATATGAGTTAGATTGATAATAATAAGAGTAATAAGTATAGTAATTGTCGTTCTATCGATCATATAAGCATAATATGGCTAATAATATGAGTTAGATTGATAATAATGAGAGTAACAAGTATAGAAATTGGCGTTCAATCGATCATATAAGCATAATATGGCTAATAATATTCGATAGATTGATAATAATAAGAGTAATAAGTATAGTAATTGTCGTTCTATCGATCAAATAAGCATAATATGGCTAATAATATGAGTTAGATTGATAATAGCAAGAGTAATAAGTATAGTAATTGTCGTTCCTATCGATCATATCTGCATAATATGGTTAATAATATGAGTTAGATTGATAATAATAAGAGTAATGAGTATAGTAATTGTCGTTCTATCGATCATATCCACATAATATGGCCAATAATATGAGTTAGATTGATAATAATAAGAGTAACAAATATCGTAATTGTCGTTCTATCGATAATACAAGCATAATATGGCTAATAATATGAGTTAGATTGATAATAATAAGAGTAACAAGTATAGTAATTGTCGTTCAATCGATATTATAAGCATAATATGGCTAATAATATGAGTTAGATTGATAATAATAAGAGTAATAAGTATAGTAATTGTCATTCTATCGATCATATAAGCATAATATGGCTAATAATATGAGTTAGATTGATAATAATGAGAGT
>NW_027473840.1:44001-135756 GCF_050947335.1 Megachile rotundata
ATTACTGTTATTATTTCAATCTAACTCATATTATTGGCCATATTATGCATATATGATCGATAGAACGACAATTACTATACTTGTTACTCTTATAATTATCAATCTAACTCATATTATTAGCCATATTATGCTTATATGATCGATTGAACGACAATTTCTAAACCTGGTACTCTCATTATTATCAATCTAACTCATATTATTAGCCATATTATGCTTATATGATCGATAGAATGACAATTACTATACTTATTCCTCTTACTATTATCAAGCTAACTCATATTATTAGCCATATTATGCTTATATGATCGATTGAACGAAGATTACTGTACTTATTACTCTTATTATTATCAATCTAACTCATATTATTGGCCATATTATGTGGATATGATCGATAGAACGACAATTACTATACTCATTACTCTTATTATTATCAATCTAACTCATATTATTAGCCATATTATGCTTATATGATCGATAGAACGACAATTTCTAAACCTGTTACTCTCATTATTATCAATCTAACTCATATTATTAGCCATATTATGCTTATATGATCGATTGAACGAGGATTACTGTACTTATTACTCTTATTATTACCAATCTAACTCATATTATTAGCCATATTATGCTTATATTATCGATAGAACGACAATTACGATACTTGTTACTCTTATTATTATCAATCTAACTCATATTATTGGCCATATTATGTGGATATGATCGATAGAACGACAATTACTATACTCATTACTCTTATTATTATCAATCTAACTCATATTATTAGCCATATTATGCTTATATGATCGATAGAACGACAATTTCTAAACCTGTTACTCTCACTATTATCAATCTAACTCATATTATTAGCCATATTATGCTTATATGATCGATTGAACGAGGATTACTGTACTTATTACTCTTATTATTACCAATCTAACTCATACTATTAGCCATGTAATGCTTAAATTATCGATAGAACGACAATTACTATACTTGTTACTCTTATTATTATCAATCTAACTCATATTATTAGCCATATTATGCTTATATGATCGATTGAACGACAATTTCTATACTTGTTACTCTCATTATTATCAATCTAACTCATATTATTAGCCATATTATGCTTATATGATCGATAGAACGACAAATACTATACTTATTACTCTTATTATTATCAATCTAACTCATATTATTAGCCATATTATGCTTATATTATCGATAGAACGACAATTACTATACTTGTTACTCTTATTATTATCAATCTAACTCATATTATTAGCCATATTATGCTTATATGATCGATTGAACGACAATTTCTATACTTGTTACTCTCATTATTATCAATCTAACTCATATTATTAGCCATATTTTGCTTATATGATCGATAGAACGACAATTTCTAAACCTGTTACTCTCATTATTATCAATCTAACTCATATTATTAGCCATATTATGCTTATATGATCGATAGAATGACAATTACTATACTTATTACTGTTATTATTTCAATCTAACTCATATTATTGGCCATATTATGCATATATGATCGATAGAACGACAATTACTATACTTGTTACTCTTATAATTATCAATCTAACTCATATTATTAGCCATATTATGCTTATATGATCGATTGAACGACAATTTCTATACTTGTTACTCTCATTATTATCAATCTAACTCATATTATTAGCCATATTATGCTTATATGATCGATAGAACGACAATTACTATACTTGTTACTCTCATTATTATCAATCTAACTCATATTATTAGCCATATTATGCTTATATGATCGATAGAACGACAATTACTATACTTATTACTCTTATTATTATCAATCTAACTCATATTATTAGCCATATTATGCTTATATGATCGATAGAACGACAATTACTATACTTATTACTGTTATTATTTCAATCTAACTCATATTATTAGCCATATTATGCTTATATGATCGATTGAACGACAATTTCTAAACCTGTTACTCTCATTATTATCAATCTAACTCACATTATTAGCCATATTATGCTTATATGATCGATAGAATGACAATTACTATACTTATTCCTCTTACTATTATCAAGCTAACTCATATTATTAGCCATATTATGCTTATATGATCGATTGAACGAAGATTACTGTACTTATTACTCTTATTATTACCAATCTAACTCATATTATTAGCCATATTATGCTTATATTATCGATAGAACGACAATTACTATACTTGTTACTCTTATTATTATCAATCTAACTCATATTATTAGCCATATTATGCTTATATGATCGATTGAACGACAATTTCTAAACCTGTTACTCTCATTATTATCAATCTAACTCATATTATTAGCCATATTATGCTTATATGTTCGATAGGACGACAATTACTATACTCATTACTCTTATTATTATCAATCTAAGTCATATTATTAGCCATATTATGCTTATATGATCGATAGAACGACAATTACTATACTTATTACAGTTATTATTTCAATCTAACTCATATTATTGGCCATATTATGCATATATGATCGATAGAACGACAATTACTATACTTGTTACTCTTATAATTATCAATCTAACTCATATTATTAGCCATATTATGCTTATATGATCGATTGAACGACAATTTCTAAACCTGGTACTCTCATTATTATCAATCTAACTCATATTATTAGCCATATTATGCTTATATGATCGATAGAATGACAATTACTATACTTATTCCTCTTACTATTATCAAGCTAACTCATATTATTAGCCATATTATGCTTATATGATCGATTGAACGAAGATTACTGTACTCATTACTCTTATTATTATCAATCTAACTCATATTATTAGCCATATTATGCTTATATGATCGATAGAACGACAATTTCTAAACCTGTTACTCTCATTATTATCAATCTAACTCATATTATTAGCCATATTATGCTTATATGATCGATTGAACGAGGATTACTGTACTTATTACTCTTATTATTACCAATCTAACTCATATTATTAGCCATATAATGCTTAAATTATCGATAGAACGACAATTACTATACTTATTACTCTTATTATAATCAATCTATCTCATATTATTAGCCATATTATGCTTATATGATCGATTGAACGCCAATTTCTATACTCGTTACTCTCATTATTATCAATCTAACTCATATTATTAGCCATATTAAGCTTGTATGATCGATAGAACGACAATTACTATACTTATTACTCTTATTAATATCAATCTAACTCATATTATTAGCCATATTATGCTTATATGATCGATAGAACGACAATTACTATACTTATTACTGTTATTATTTCAATCTAACTCATATTATTGGCCATATTATGCTTATATTATCGATAGACCGACAATTTCTATACTTGTTACTATTATTATTATCAGTCTAACTCATATTATTAGCCATATTATGCTTATATGATCGATTCAACGACAATTTCTAAACCTGTTCCTCTCATTATTATCAATCTAACTCATATTATTAGCCATATTATGCTTATATGTTCGATAGGACGACAATTACTATACTCATTACTCTTATTATTATTAATCTAAGTCATATTATTAGCCATATTATGCTTATATGATCGATAGAACGACAATTACTATACTTATTACTGTTATTATTTCAATCTAACTCATATTATTGGCCATATTATGCATATATGATCGATAGAACGACAATTACTATACTTGTTACTCTTACTATTATCAAGCTAACTCATATTATTAGCCATATTATGTTTATATGATCGATTGAACGAAGATTACTGTACTTATTACTCTTATTATTACCAATCTAACTCATATTATTAGCCATATTATGCTTATATTATCGATAGAACGACAATTACTATACTTGTTACTCTTATTATTATCAATCTAACTCATATTATTAGCCATATTATGCTTATATGATCGATTGAACGACAATTTCTAAACCTGTTACTCTCATTATTATCAATCTAACTCATATTATTAGCCATATTATGCTTATATGTTCGATAGGACGACAATTACTATACACATTACTCTTATTATTATCAATCTAAGTCATATTATTAGCCATATTATGCTTATATGATCGATAGAACGACAATTACTATACTTATTACTGTTATTATTTCAATCTAACTCATATTATTGGCCATATTATGCATATATGATCGATAGAACGACAATTACTATACTTGTTACTCTTATAATTATCAATCTAACTCATATTATTAGCCATATTATGCTTATATGATCGATTGAACGACAATTTCTAAACCTGGTACTCTCATTATTATCAATCTAACTCATATTATTAGCCATATTATGCTTATATGATCGATAGAATGGCAATTACTATACTTATTCCTCTTACTATTATCAAGCTAACTCATATTATTAGCCATATTATGCTTATATGATCGATTGAACGAAGATTACTGTACTTATTACTCTTATTATTATCAATCCAACTCATATTATTGGCCATATTATGTGGATATGATCGATAGAACGACAATTACTATACTCATTACTCTTATTATTATCAATCTAACTCATATTATTAGCCATATTATGCTTATATGATCGATAGAACGACAATTTCTAAACCTGTTACTCTCATTATTATCAATCTAACTCATATTATTAGCCATATTATGCTTATATGATCGATTGAACGAGGATTACTGTACTTATTACTCTTATTATTACCAATCTAACTCATATTATTAGCCATATAATGCTTAAATTATCGATAGAACGACAATTACTATACTTGTTACTCTTATAATGATCAATCTAACTCATATTATTAGCCATATTATGCTTATATGATCGATTGAACGACAATTTCTAAACCTGTTCCTCTCATTATTATCAATCTATCTCATATTATTAGCCATATTATGCTTATATGATCGATAGAACGACAATTACTATACTTATTACTCTTATTATTATCAATCTATCTCATATTATTAGCCATATTATGCTTATATGATCGATTGAACGCCAATTTCTATACTCGTTACTCTCATTATTATCAATCTAACTCATATTATTAGCCATATTATGGTTATATGATCGATAGAACGACAATTACTATACTTATTACTCTTATTATTATCAATCTAACTCATATTATTAGCCATATTATGCTTATATGATCGATAGAACGACAATTTCTATACTTGTTACTCTCATTATTATCAATCTAACTCATATTATTAGCCATATTATGCTTATATGATCGATAGAACGACAATTACTATACTTATTACAGTTATTATTTCAATCTAACTCATATTATTGGCCATATTATGCATATATGATCGATAGAACGACAATTACTATACTTGTTACTCTTATAATTATCAATCTAACTCATATTATTAGCCATATTATGCTTATATGATCGATTGAACGACAATTTCTAAACCTGGTACTCTCATTATTATCAATCTAACTCATATTATTAGCCATATTATGCTTATATGATCGATAGAATGACAATTACTATACTTATTCCTCTTACTATTATCAAGCTAACTCATATTATTAGCCATATTATGCTTATATGATCGATTGAACGAAGATTACTGTACTTATTACTCTTATTATTATCAATCTAACTCATATTATTGGCCATATTATGTAGATATGATCGATAGAACGACAATTACTATACTCATTACTCTTATTATTATCAATCTAACTCATATTATTAGCCATATTATGCTTATATGATCGATAGAACGACAATTTCTAAACCTGTTACTCTCATTATTATCAATCTAACTCATATTATTAGCCATATTATGCTTATATGATCGATTGAACGAGGATTACTGTACTTATTACTCTTATTATTACCAATCTAACTCATATTATTAGCCATATAATGCTTAAATTATCGATAGAACGACAATTACTATACTTGTTACTCTTATTATTATCAATCTAAGTCATATTATTAGCCATATTATGCTTATATGATCGATTGAACGACAATTTCTATACTTGTTACTCTCATTATTATCAATCTAACTCATATTATTAGCCATATTATGCTTATATGATCGATAGAACGACAATTACTATACTTATTACTCTTATTATTATCAATCTAACTCATATTATTAGCCATATTATGCTTATAATATCGATTGAACGACAATTACTATACTTGTTACTCTTATTATTATCAATCTAACTCATATTATTGGCCATATTATGTGGATATGATCGATAGGACGACAATTACTATACTCATTACTCTTATTATTATCAATCTAACTCATATTATTAGCCATATTATGGTTATATGATCGATAGAACGACAATTACTATACTTATTACTCTTATTATAATCAATGTATCTCATATTATTAGCCATATTATGCTTATATGATCGATTGAACGCCAATTTCTATACTCGTTACTCTCATTATTATCAATCTAACTCATATTATTAGCCATATTAAGCTTATATGATCGATAGAACGACAATTACTATACTTATTACTCTTATTAATATCAATCTAACTCATATTATTAGCCATATTATGCTTATATGATCGATAGAACGACAATTACTATACTTATTACTGTTATTATTTCAATCTAACTCATATTATTGGCCATATTATGCTTATATTATCGATAGACCGACAATTTCTATACTTGTTACTATTATTATTATCAGACTAACTCATATTATTAGCCATATTATGCTTATATGATCGATTGAACGACAATTTCTAAACCTGTTCCTCTCATTATTATCAATCTAACTCATATTATTAGCCATATTATGCTTATATGTTCGATAGGACGACAATTACTATACTCATTACTCTTATTATTATTAATCTAAGTCATATTATTAGCCATATTATGCTTATATGATCGATAGAACGACAATTACTATACTTATTACTGTTATTATTTCAATCTAACTCATATTATTGGCCATATTATGCATATATGATCGATAGAACGACAATTACTATACTTGTTACTCTTACTATTATCAAGCTAACTCATATTATTAGCCATATTATGTTTATATGATCGATTGAACGAAGATTACTGTACTTATTACTCTTATTATTACCAATCTAACTCATATTATTAGCCATATTATGCTTATATTATCGATAGAACGACAATTACTATACTTGTTACTCTTATTATTATCAATCTAACTCATATTATTAGCCATATTATGCTTATATGATCGATTGAACGACAATTTCTAAACCTGTTACTCTCATTATTATCAATCTAACTCATATTATTAGCCATATTATGCTTATATGTTCGATAGGACGACAATTACTATACACATTACTCTTATTATTATCAATCTAAGTCATATTATTAGCCATATTATGCTTATATGATCGATAGAACGACAATTACTATACTTATTACTGTTATTATTTCAATCTAACTCATATTATTGGCCATATTATGTGGATATGATCGATAGGACGACAATTACTATACTCATTACTCTTATTATTATCAATCTAACTCATATTATTAGCCATATTATGGTTATATGATCGATAGAACGACAATTACTATACTTATTACTCTTATTATTATCAATCTATCTAATATTATTAGCCATATTATGCTTATATGATCGATTGAACGCCAATTTCCATACTTGTTACTCTCATTATTATCAATCTAACTCATATTATTAGCCATATTATGCTTATATGATCGATAGAACGACAATTACTATACTTATTACTCTTATTATTATCAATCTAACTCATATTATTAGCCATATTATGCTTATATGATCGATAGAACGACAATTTCTAAACCTGTTACTCTCATTATTATCAATCTAACTCATATTATTAGCCATATTATGCATATATGATCGATAGAACGACAATTACTATACTTGTTACTCTTATAATTATCAATCTAACTCATATTATTAGCCATATTATGCTTATATGATCGATTGAACGAAGATTACTGTACTTATTACTCTTATTATTATCAATCTAACTCATATTATTGGCCATATTATGTGGATATGATCGACAGAACGACAATTACTATACTCATTACTCTTATTATTATCAATCTAACTCATATTATTAGCCATATTATGCTTATATGATCGATAGAACGACAATTTCTAAACCTGTTACTCTCATTATTATCAATCTAACTCATATTATTAGCCATATTATGCTTATATGATCGATTGAACGAGGATTACTGTACTTATTACTCTTATTATTACCAATCTAACTCATATTATTAGCCATATAATGCTTAAATTATCGATAGAACGACAATTACTATACTTGTTACTCTTATTATTATCAATCTAACTCATATTATTAGCCATATTATGCTTATAATATCGATTGAACGACAATTACTATACTTGTTACTCTTATTATTATCAATCTAACTCATATTATTGGCCATATTATGTGGATATGATCGATAGGACGACAATTACTATACTCATTACTCTTATTATTATCAATCTAACTCATATTATTAGCCATATTATGGTTATATGATCGATAGAACGACAATTACTATACTTAATACTCTTATTATTATCAATCTATCTAATATTATTAGCCATATTATGCTTATATTATCGATAGAACGACAATTACGATACTTGTTACTCTTATTATTATCAATCTAACTCATATTATTGGCCATATTATGTGGATATGATCGATAGAACGACAATTACTATACACATTACTCTTATTATTATCAATCTAACTCATATTATTAGCCATATTTTGCTTATATGATCGATAGAACGACAATTTCTAAACCTGTTACTCTCATTATTATCAATCTAACTCATATTATTAGCCATATTATGCTTATATGATCGATTGAACGAAGATTACTGTACTTATTACTCTTATTATTATCAATCTAACTCATATTATTGGCCATATTATGTGGATATGATCGATAGAACGACAATTACTATACTCATTACTCTTATTATTATCAATCTAACTCATATTATTAGCCATATTATGCTTATATGATCGATAGAACGACAATTTCTAAACCTGTTACTCTCATTATTATCAATCTAACTCATATTATTAGCCATATTATGCTTATATGATCGATTGAACGAGGATTACTGTACTTATTACTCTTATTATTACCAATCTAACTCATATTATTAGCCATATAATGCTTAAATTATCGATAGAACGACAATTACTATACTTGTTACTCTTATTATTATCAATCTAACTCATATTATTAGCCATATTATGCTTATAATATCGATTGAACGACAATTACTATACTTGTTACTCTTATTATTATCAATCTAACTCATATTATTGGCCATATTATGTGGATATGATCGATAGGACGACAATTACTATACTCATTACTCTTATTATTATCAATCTAACTCATATTATTAGCCATATTATGGTTATATGATCGATAGAACGACAATTACTATACTTAATACTCTTATTATTATCAATCTATCTAATATTATTAGCCATATTATGCTTATATGATCGATTGAACGCCAATTTCTATACTTGTTACTCTCATTATTATCAATCTAACTCATATTATTAGCCATATTATGCTTATATGATCGATAGAACGACAATTACTATACTTATTACTCTTATTATTATCAATCTAACTCATATTATTAGCCATATTATGCTTATATGATCGATAGAACGACAATTTCTAAACCTGTTACTCTCATTATTATCAATCTAACTCATATTATTAGCCATATTATGCTTATATGATCGATAGAATGACAATTACTATACTTATTACTCTTATTATTATCAATCTAACTCATATTATTAGCCATATTATGCTTATAATATCGATTGAACGACAATTACTATACTTGCTACTCTTATTATTATCAATCTAACTCATATTATTAGCCATATTATGCTTATATTATCGATAGAACGACAATTACGATACTTGTTACTCTTATTATTATCAATCTAACTCATATTATTGGCCATATTATGTGGATATGATCGATAGAACGACAATTACTATACACATTACTCTTATTATTATCAATCTAACTCATATTATTAGCCATATTTTGCTTATATGATCGATTGAACGACAATTTCTAAACCTGTTACTCTCATTATTATCAATCTAACTCATATTATTAGCCATATTATGCTTATATGATCGATAGAATGACAATTACTATACTTATTACTCTTATTATTATCAATCTAACTCATATTATTAGCCATATTATGCTTATATGATCGATTGAACGCCAATTTCTATACTTGTTACTCTCATTATTATCAATCTAACTCATATTATTAGCCATATTTTGCTTATATGATCGATAGAACGACAATTTCTAAACCTGTTACTCTCATTATTATCAATCTAACTCATATTATTAGCCATATTATGCTTATATGATCGATAGAATGACAATTACTATACTTATTACTCTTATTATTATCAATCTAACTCATATTATTAGCCATATTATGCTTATAATATCGATTGAACGACAATTACTATACTTGCTACTCTTATTATTATCAATCTAACTCATATTATTAGCCATATTATGCTTATATTATCGATAGAACGACAATTACGATACTTGTTACTCTTATTATTATCAATCTAACTCATATTATTGGCCATATTATGTGGATATGATCGATAGAACGACAATTACTATACTCATTACTCTTATTATTATCAATCTAACTCATATTATTAGCCATATTATGCTTATATGATCGATAGAACGACAATTTCTAAACCTGTTACTCTCATTATTATCAATCTAACTCATATTATTAGCCATATTATGCTTATATGATCGATTGAACGAGGATTACTGTACTTATTACTCTTATTATTACCAATCTAACTCATATTATTAGCCATGTAATGCTTAAATTATCGATAGAACGACAATTACTATACTTGTTACTCTTATTATTATCAATCTAACTCATATTATTAGCCATATTATGCTTATATGATCGATTGAACGACAATTTCTATACTTGTTACTCTCATTATTATCAATCTAACTCATATTATTAGCCATATTATGCTTATATGATCGATAGAACGACAAATACTATACTTATTACTCTTATTATTATCAATCTAACTCATATTATTAGCCATATTATGCTTATATTATCGATAGAACGACAATTACTATACTTGTTACTCTTATTATTATCAATCTAACTCATATTATTAGCCATATTATGCTTATATGATCGATTGAACGACAATTTCTATACTTGTTACTCTCATTATTATCAATCTAACTCATATTATTAGCCATATTTTGCTTATATGATCGATAGAACGACAATTTCTAAACCTGTTACTCTCATTATTATCAATCTAACTCATATTATTAGCCATATTATGCTTATATGATCGATAGAATGACAATTACTATACTTATTACTGTTATTATTTCAATCTAACTCATATTATTGGCCATATTATGCATATATGATCGATAGAACGACAATTACTATACTTGTTACTCTTATAATTATCAATCTAACTCATATTATTAGCCATATTATGCTTATATGATCGATTGAACGACAATTTCTATACTTGTTACTCTCATTATTAACAATCTAACTCATATTATTAGCCATATTATGCTTATATGATCGATAGAACGACAATTACTATACTTATTACTCTTATTATTATCAATCTAACTCATATTATTAGCCATATTATGCTTATAATATCGATTGAACGACAATTACTATACTTGTTACTCTTATTATTATCAATCTAACTCATATTATTAGCCATATTATGCTTATATTATCGATAGAACGACGATTACTGTACTTGTTACTCTTATTATTATCAATCTAACTCATATTATTGGCCATATTATGTGGATATGATCGATAGGACGATAATCACTATACTCATTACTCTTATTATTATCAATCTAACTCATATTATTAGCCATATTATGGTTATATGATCGATAGAACGACAATTTCTAAACCTGTTACTCTCATTATTATCAATCTAACTCATATTATTAGCCATATTATGCTTATATGATCGATAGAATGACAATTACTATACTTATTCCTCTTACTATTATCAAGCTAACTCATATTATTAGCCATATTATGCTTATATGATCGATTGAACGAAGATTACTGTACTTATTACTCTTATTATTATCAATCTAACTCATATTATTTTCCATATTATGTGGATATGATCGATAGAACGACAATTACTATACTCATTACTCTTATTATTAGCAATCTAACTCATATTATTAGCCATATTATGGTTATATGATCGATAGAACGACAATTACTATACTTATTACTCTTATTATTATCAATCTATCTCATATTATTAGCCATATTATGCTTATACGATCGATTGAACGCCAATTTCTATACTTGTTACTCTCATTATTATCAATCTAACCCATATTATTAGCCATATTATGTTTATATGATCGATAGAACGACAATTACTATACTTATTACTCTTATTATTATCAATCTAACTCATATTATTAGCCATATTATGCTTATATGATCGATAGAACGACAATTACTATACTTATTACTGTTATTATTTCAATCTAACTCATATTATTAGCCATATTATGCTTATATGATCGATTGAACGACAATTTCTAAACCTGTTACTCTCATTATTATCAATCTAACTCACATTATTAGCCATATTATGCTTATATGATCGATAGAATGACAATTACTATACTTATTCCTCTTACTATTATCAAGCTAACTCATATTATTAGCCATATTATGCTTATATGATCGATTGAACGAAGATTACTGTACTTATTACTCTTATTATTACCAATCTAACTCATATTATTAGCCATATTATGCTTATATTATCGATAGAACGACAATTACTATATTTGTACTCTTATTATTATCAATCTAACTCACATTATTAGCCATATTATGCTTATATGATCGATTGAACGACAATTTCTAAACCTGTTACTCTCATTATTATCAATCTAACTCATATTATTAGCCATATTATGCTTATATGTTCGATAGGACGACAATTGCTATACTCATTACTCTTATTATTATCAATTTAAGTCATATTATTAGCCATATTATGCTTATATGATCGATAGAACGACAATTACTATACTTATTACTGTTATTATTTCAATCTAACTCATATTATTGGCCATATTATGCATATATGATCGATAGAACGACAATTACTATACTTGTTACTCTTATAATTATCAATCTAACTCATATTATTAGCCATATTATGCTTATATGATCGATTGAACGACAATTTCTAAACCTGGTACTCTCATTATTATCAATCTAACTCATATTATTAGCCATATTATGCTTATATGATCGATTGAACGAGGATTACTGTACTTATTACTCTTATTATTAGCAGTCTAACTCATATTATTAGCCATATAATGCTTAAATTATCGATAGAACGACAATTACTATACTTGTTACTCTTATTATTATCAATCTAACTCATATTATTAGCCATATTATGCTTATATGATCGATTGAACGACAATTTCTATACTTGTTACTCTCATTATTATCAATCTAACTCATATTATTAGCCATATTATGCTTATATGATCGATAGAACGACGATTACTATACTTATTACTCTTATTATTACCAATCTAACTCATATTATTAGCCATATAATGCTTAAATTATCGATAGAACGACAATTACTATACTTGTTACTCTTATTATTATCAATCTAACTCATATTATTAGCCATATTATGCTTATATGATCGATAGAACGACAATTACTATACTTGTTACTCCTATAATTATCAATCTAACTCATATTATTAGCCATATTATGCTTATATGATCGATTGAACGAAGATTACTGTACTTATTACTCTTATTATTATCAATCTAACTCATATTATTGGCCATATTATGTGGATATGATCGATAGAACGACAATTACTATACTCATTACTCTTATTATTATCAATCTAACTCATATTATTAGCCATATTATGCTTATATGATCGATAGAACGACAATTTCTAAACCCGTTACTCTCATTATTATCAATCTAACTCATATTATTAGCCATATTATGCTTATATGATCGATTGAACGAGGATTACTGTACTTATTTCTCTTATTATTACCAATCTAACTCATATTATTAGCCATATAATGCTTAAATTATCGATAGAACGACAATTACTATACTTGTTACTCTTATTATTATCAATCTAACTCATATTATTAGCCATATTATGCTTATATGATCGATTGAACGACAATTTCTATACTTGTTACTCTCATTATTATCAATCTAACTCATATTATTAGCCATATTATGCTTATATGATCGATAGAACGACAATTACTATACATGTTACTCTTATTATTATCAATCTAACTCATATTATTGGCCATATTATGTGGATATGATCGATAGGACGACAATTACTATACTCATTACTCTTATTATTATCAATCTAACTCATATTATTAGCCATATTATGCTTATATGATCGATAGAATGACAATTACTATACTTATTACTCTTATTATTATCAATCTAACTCATATTATTAGCCATATTATGCTTATAATATCGATTGAACGACAATTACTATACTTGCTACTCTTATTATTATCAATCTAACTCATATTATTAGCCATATTATGCTTATATTATCGATAGAACGACAATTACGATACTTGTTACTCTTATTATTATCAATCTAACTCATATTATTGGCCATATTATGTGGATATGATCGATAGAACGACAATTACTATACTCATTACTCTTATTATTATCAATCTAACTCATATTATTAGCCATATTATGCTTATATGATCGATAGAACGACAATTTCTAAACCTGTTACTCTCATTATTATCAATCTAACTCATATTATTAGCCATATTATGCTTATATGATCGATTGAACGAGGATTACTGTACTTATTACTCTTATTATTACCAATCTAACTCATATTATTAGCCATGTAATGCTTAAATTATCGATAGAACGACAATTACTATACTTGTTACTCTTATTATTATCAATCTAACTCATATTATTAGCCATATTATGCTTATATGATCGATTGAACGACAATTTCTATACTTGTTACTCTCATTATTATCAATCTAACTCATATATTAGCCATATTATGCTTATATGATCGATAGAACGACAAATACTATACTTATTACTCTTATTATTATCATCTAACTCATATTATTAGCCATATTATGCTTATATTATCGATAGAACGACAATTACTATACTTGTTACTCTTATTATTATCAATCTAACTCATATTATTAGCCATATTATGCTTATATGATCGATTGAACGACAATTTCTATACTTGTTACTCTCATTATTATCAATCTAACTCATATTATTAGCCATATTTTGCTTATATGATCGATAGAACGACAATTTCTAAACCTGTTACTCTCATTATTATCAATCTAACTCATATTATTAGCCATATTATGCTTATATGATCGATAGAATGACAATTACTATACTTATTACTGTTATTATTTCAATCTAACTCATATTATTAGCCATATTATGCTTATATTATCGATAGAACGACGATTACTGTACTTGTTACTCTTATTATTATCAATCTAACTCATATTATTGGCCATATTATGTGGATATGATCGATAGGACGATAATCACTATACTCATTACTCTTATTATTATCAATCTAACTCATATTATTAGCCATATTATGGTTATATGATCGATAGAACGACAATTTCTAAACCTGTTACTCTCATTATTATCAATCTAACTCATATTATTAGCCATATTATGCTTATATGATCGATAGAATGACAATTACTATACTTATTCCTCTTACTATTATCAAGCTAACTCATATTATTAGCCATATTATGCTTATATGATCGATTGAACGAAGATTACTGTACTTATTACTCTTATTATTATCAATCTAACTCATATTATTTTCCATATTATGTGGATATGATCGATAGAACGACAATTACTATACCCATTACTCTTATTATTATCAATCTAACTCATATTATTAGCCATATTATGCTTATATGATCGATAGAACGACAATTTCTAAACCTGTTACTCTCATTATTATCAATCTAACTCATATTATTAGCCATATTATGCTTATATGATCGATTGAACGAGGATTACTGTACTTATTACTCTTATTATTACCAGTCTAACTCATATTATTAGCCATATAATGCTTAAGTTATCGATAGAACGACAATTACTATACTTGTTACTCTTATTATTATCAATCTAACTCATATTATTAGCCATATTATGGTTATATGGTCGATAGAACGACAATTACTATACTTATTACTCTTATTATTATCAATCTATCTCATATTATTAGCCATATTATGCTTATATGATCGATTGAACGCCAATTTCTATACTTGTTACTCTCATTATTATCAATCTAACCCATATTATTAGCCATATTATGTTTATATGATCGATAGAACGACAATTACTATACTTATTACTCTTATTATTATCA
The DNA here is from genome assembly GCF_050947335.1 of Megachile rotundata. Classification (NCBI taxonomy): domain Eukaryota; kingdom Metazoa; phylum Arthropoda; class Insecta; order Hymenoptera; family Megachilidae; genus Megachile; species Megachile rotundata. The sequence goes on from NW_027473840.1 coordinate 60,686, forward strand.
ATCTAACTCATATTATTAGCCATATTATGCTTATATGATCGATAGAACGACAATTACTATACTTATTACTGTTATTATTTCAATCTAACTCATATTATTAGCCATATTATGCTTATATGATCGATTGAACGACAATTTCTAAACCTGTTACTCTCATTATTATCAATCTAACTCACATTATTAGCCATATTATGCTTATATGATCGATAGAATGACAATTACTATACTTATTCCTCTTACTATTATCAAGCTAACTCATATTATTAGCCATATTATGCTTATATGATCGATTGAACGAAGATTACTGTACTTATTACTCTTATTATTACCAATCTAACTCATATTATTAGCCATATTATGCTTATATTATCGATAGAACGACAATTACTATATTTGTACTCTTATTATTATCAATCTAACTCACATTATTAGCCATATTATGCTTATATGATCGATTGAACGACAATTTCTAAACCTGTTACTCTCATTATTATCAATCTAACTCATATTATTAGCCATATTATGCTTATATGTTCGATAGGACTACAATTACTATACTCATTACTCTTATTATTATCAATTTAAGTCATATTATTAGCCATATTATGCTTATATGATCGATAGAACGACAATTACTATACTTGTTACTCTTATTATTATCAATCTAACTCATATTATTAGCCATATTATGCTTATATGATCGATAGAACGACAATTACTATACTTGTTACTCCTATAATTATCAATCTAACTCATATTATTAGCCATATTATGCTTATATGATCGATAGAACGACGATTACTATACTTATTACTCTTATTATTACCAATCTAACTCATATTATTAGCCATATAATGCTTAAATTATCGATAGAACGACAATTACTATACTTGTTACTCTTATTATTATCAATCTAACTCATATTATTAGCCATATTATGCTTATATGATCGATAGAACGACAATTACTATACTTGTTACTCCTATAATTATCAATCTAACTCATATTATTAGCCATATTATGCTTATATGATCGATTGAACGAAGATTACTGTACTTATTACTCTTATTATTATCAATCTAACTCATATTATTGGCCATATTATGTGGATATGATCGATAGAACGACAATTACTATACTCATTACTCTTATTATTATCAATCTAACTCATATTATTAGCCATATTATGCTTATATGATCGATAGAACGACAATTTCTAAACCTGTTACTCTCATTATTATCAATCTAACTCATATTATTAGCCATATTATGCTTATATGATCGATTGAACGAGGATTACTGTACTTATTACTCTTATTATTACCAATCTAACTCATATTATTAGCCATATAATGCTTAAATTATCGATAGAACGACAATTACTATACTTGTTACTCTTATTATTATCAATCTAACTCATATTATTAGCCATATTATGCTTATATGATCGATTGAACGACAATTTCTATACTTGTTACTCTCATTATTATCAATCTAACTCATATTATTAGCCATATTATGCTTATATGATCGATAGAACGACAATTACTATACTTGTTACTCTTATTATTATCAATCTAACTCATATTATTGGCCATATTATGTGGATATGATCGATAGGACGACAATTACTATACTCATTACTCTTATTATTATCAATCTAACTCATATTATTAGCCATATTATGCTTATATGATCGATAGAACGACAATTACTATACTTATTACTCTTATTATTATCAATCTAACTCATATTATTAGCCATATTATGCTTATAATATCGATTGAACGACAATTACTATACTTGTTACTCTTATTATTATCAATCTAACTCATATTATTGGCCATATTATGTGGATATGATCGATAGGACGACAATTACTATACTCATTACTCTTATTATTATCAATCTAACTCATATTATTAGCCATATTATGGTTATATATCGATTGAACGCCAATTTCGATACTTGTTACTCTCATTATTATCAATCTAACTCATATTATTAGCCATATTATGCTTATATGATCGATAGAACGACAATTACTATACTTATTACTCTTATTATTATCAATCTAACTCATATTATTAGCCATATTAGGCTTATATGATCGATAGAACGACAATTACTATACTTATTACTGTTATTATTTCAATCTAACTCATATTATTAGCCATATTATGCTTATATGATCGATTGAACGACAATTTCTAAACCTGTTACTCTCATTATTATCAATCTAACTCACATTATTAGCCATATTATGCTTATATGATCGATAGAATGACAATTACTATACTTATTCCTCTTACTATTATCAAGCTAACTCATATTATTAGCCATATTATGCTTATATGATCGATTGAACGATGATTACTGTACTTATTACTCTTATTATTACCAATCTAACTCATATTATTAGCCATATTATGCTTATATTATCTATAGAACGACAATTACTATACTTGTTACTCTTATTATTATCAATCTAACTCATATTATTAGCCATATTATGCTTATATGATCGATTGAACGACAATTTCTAAACCTGTTACTCTCATTATTTTCAATCTAACTCATATTATTAGCCATATTATGCTTATGTGTTCGATAGGACGACAATTACTATACTCATTACTCTTATTATTATCAATCTAAGTCATATTATTAGCCATATTATGCTTATATGATCGATAGAACGACAATTACTATACTTATTACTATTATTATTTCAATCTAACTCATATTATTGGCCATATTATGCATATATGATCGATAGAACGACAATTACTATACTTGTTACTCTTATAATTATCAATCTAACTCATATTATTAGCCATATTATGCTTATATGATCGATTGAACGACAATTTCTAAACCTGGTACTCTCATTATTATCAATCTAACTCATATTATTAGCCATATTATGCTTATATGATCGATAGAATGACAATTACTATACTTATTCCTCTTACTATTATCAAGCTAACTCATATTATTAGCCATATTATGCTTATATGATCGATTGAACGAAGATTACTGTACTTATTACTCTTATTATTATCAATCTAACTCATATTATTGGCCATATTATGTGGATATGATCGATAGAACGACAATTACTATACTCATTACTCTTATTATTATCAATCTAACTCATATTATTAGCCATATTATGCTTATATGATCGATAGAACGACAATTTCTAAACCTGTTACTCTCATTATTATCAATCTAACTCATATTATTAGCCATATTATGCTTATATGATCGATTGAACGAGGATTACTGTACTTATTACTCTTATTATTACCAATCTAACTCATATTATTAGCCATATTATGCTTATATTATCGATAGAACGACAATTACGATACTTGTTACTCTTATTATTATCAATCTAACTCATATTATTGGCCATATTATGTGGATATGATCGATAGAACGACAATTACTATACTCATTACTCTTATTATTATCAATCTAACTCATATTATTAGCCATATTATGCTTATATGATCGATAGAACGACAATTTCTAAACCTGTTACTCTCACTATTATCAATCTAACTCATATTATTAGCCATATTATGCTTATATGATCGATTGAACGAGGATTACTGTACTTATTACTCTTATTATTACCAATCTAACTCATACTATTAGCCATGTAATGCTTAAATTATCGATAGAACGACAATTACTATACTTGTTACTCTTATTATTATCAATCTAACTCATATTATTAGCCATATTATGCTTATATGATCGATTGAACGACAATTTCTATACTTGTTACTCTCATTATTATCAATCTAACTCATATTATTAGCCATATTATGCTTATATGATCGATAGAACGACAAATACTATACTTATTACTCTTATTATTATCAATCTAACTCATATTATTAGCCATATTATGCTTATATTATCGATAGAACGACAATTACTATACTTGTTACTCTTATTATTATCAATCTAACTCATATTATTAGCCATATTATGCTTATATGATCGATTGAACGACAATTTCTATACTTGTTACTCTCATTATTATCAATCTAACTCATATTATTAGCCATATTTTGCTTATATGATCGATAGAACGACAATTTCTAAACCTGTTACTCTCATTATTATCAATCTAACTCATATTATTAGCCATATTATGCTTATATGATCGATAGAATGACAATTACTATACTTATTACTGTTATTATTTCAATCTAACTCATATTATTGGCCATATTATGCATATATGATCGATAGAACGACAATTACTATACTTGTTACTCTTATAATTATCAATCTAACTCATATTATTAGCCATATTATGCTTATATGATCGATTGAACGACAATTTCTATACTTGTTACTCTCATTATTATCAATCTAACTCATATTATTAGCCATATTATGCTTATATGATCGATAGAACGACAATTACTATACTTGTTACTCTCATTATTATCAATCTAACTCATATTATTAGCCATATTATGCTTATATGATCGATAGAACGACAATTACTATACTTATTACTCTTATTATTATCAATCTAACTCATATTATTAGCCATATTATGGTTATATGATCGATAGAACGACAATTACTATACTTATTACTCTTATTATTATCAATCTATCTAATATTATTAGCCATATTATGCTTATATGATCGATTGAACGCCAATTTCTATACTTGTTACTCTCATTATTATCAATCTAACTCATATTATTAGCCATATTATGCTTATATGATCGATAGAACGACAATTACTATACTTATTACTCTTATTATTATCAATCTAACTCATATTATTAGCCATATTATGCTTATATTATCGATAGAACGACAATTACTATACTTATTACTGTTATTATTTCAATCTATCTCATATTATTAACCATATTATGCTTATATGATCGATTGAACGACAATTTCTATACTTGTTACTCTCATTATTATCAATCTAACTCATATTATTAGCCATATTTTGCTTATATGATCGATAGAACGACAATTTCTAAACCTGTTACTCTCATTATTATCAATCTAACTCATATTATTAGCCATATTATGCTTATAATATCGATTGAACGACAATTACTATACTTGCTACTCTTATTATTATCAATCTAACTCATATTATTAGCCATATTATGCTTATATTATCGATAGAACGACAATTACGATACTTGTTACTCTTATTATTATCAATCTAACTCATATTATTGGCCATATTATGTGGATATGATCGATAGAACGACAATTACTATACACATTACTCTTATTATTATCAATCTAACTCATATTATTAGCCATATTATGCTTATATGATCGATAGAACGACAATTTCTAAACCTGTTACTCTCATTATTATCAATCTAACTCATATTATTAGCCATATTATGCTTATATGATCGATTGAACGAGGATTACTGTACTTATTACTCTTATTATTACCAATCTAACTCATATTATTAGCCATGTAATGCTTAAATTATCGATAGAACGACAATTACTATACTTGTTACTCTTATTATTATCAATCTAACTCATATTATTAGCCATATTATGCTTATATGATCGATTGAACGACAATTTCTATACTTGTTACTCTCATTATTATCAATCTAACTCATATTATTAGCCATATTATGCTTATATGATCGATAGAACGACAAATACTATACTTATTACTCTTATTATTATCAATCTAACTCATATTATTAGCCATGTTATGCTTATATTATCGATAGAACGGCAATTACTATACTTGTTACTCTTATTATTATCAATCTGACTCATATTATTAGCCATATTACGCTTATATGATCGATTGAACGACAATTTCTATACTTGTTACTCTCATTATTATCAATCTAACTCATATTATTAGCCATATTTTGCTTATATGATCGATAGAACGACAATTTCTAAACCTGTTACTCTCATTATTATCAATCTAACTCATATTATTAGCCATATTATGCTTATATGATCGATAGAATGACAATTACTATACTTATTACTGTTATTATTTCAATCTAACTCATATTATTAGCCATATTATGCTTATATGATCGATTGAACGACAATTTCTATACTTGTTACTCTCATTATTATCAATCTAACTCATATTATTAGCCATATTATGCTTATATGATCGATAGAACGACAATTACTATACTTATTACTCTTATTATTATCAATCTAACTCATATTATTAGCCATATTATGCTTATAATATCGATTGAACGACAATTACTATACTTGTTACTCTTATTATTATCAATCTAACTCATATTATTAGCCATATTATGCTTATATTATCGATAGAACGACAATTACTATACTTGCTACTCTTATTATTATCAATCTAACTCATATTATTGGCCATATTATGTGGATATGATCGATAGGACGACAATTACTATACTCATTACTCTTATTATTATCAATCTAACTCATATTATTAGCCATATTATGGTTATATGATCGATAGAACGACAATTACTATACTTATTACTCTTATTATTATCAATCTATCTCATATTATTAGCCATATTATGCTTATATGATCGATTGAACGCCAATTTCGATACTTGTTACTCTCATTATTATCAATCTAACTCATATTATTAGCCATATTATGCTTATATGATCGATAGAATGACAATTACTATACTTATTCCTCTTACTATTATCAAGCTAACTCATATTATTAGCCATATTATGCTTATATGATCGATTGAACGAAGATTACTGTACTTATTACTCTTATTATTATCAATCTAACTCATATTATTGGCCATATTATGTGGATATGATCGATAGAACGACAATTACTATACTCATTACTCTTATTATTATCAATCTAACTCATATTATTAGCCATATTATGCTTATATGATCGATAGAACGACAATTTCTAAACCTGTTACTCTCATTATTATCAATCTAACTCATATTATTAGCCATATTATGCTTATATGATCGATTGAACGAGGATTACTGTACTTATTACTCTTATTATTACCAATCTAACTCATATTATTAGCCATATTATGCTTATATTATCGATAGAACGACAATTACGATACTTGTTACTCTTATTATTATCAATCTAACTCATATTATTGGCCATATTATGTGGATATGATCGATAGAACGACAATTACTATACTCATTACTCTTATTATTATCAATCTAACTCATATTATTAGCCATATTATGCTTATATGATCGATAGAACGACAATTTCTAAACCTGTTACTCTCACTATTATCAATCTAACTCATATTATTAGCCATATTATGCTTATATGATCGATTGAACGAGGATTACTGTACTTATTACTCTTATTATTACCAATCTAACTCATACTATTAGCCATGTAATGCTTAAATTATCGATAGAACGACAATTACTATACTTGTTACTCTTATTATTATCAATCTAACTCATATTATTAGCCATATTATGCTTATATGATCGATTGAACGACAATTTCTATACTTGTTACTCTCATTATTATCAATCTAACTCATATTATTAGCCATATTATGCTTATATGATCGATAGAACGACAAATACTATACTTATTACTCTTATTATTATCAATCTAACTCATATTATTAGCCATATTATGCTTATATTATCGATAGAACGACAATTACTATACTTGTTACTCTTATTATTATCAATCTAACTCATATTATTAGCCATATTATGCTTATATGATCGATTGAACGACAATTTCTATACTTGTTACTCTCATTATTATCAATCTAACTCATATTATTAGCCATATTTTGCTTATATGATCGATAGAACGACAATTTCTAAACCTGTTACTCTCATTATTATCAATCTAACTCATATTATTAGCCATATTATGCTTATATGATCGATAGAATGACAATTACTATACTTATTACTGTTATTATTTCAATCTAACTCATATTATTGGCCATATTATGCATATATGATCGATAGAACGACAATTACTATACTTGTTACTCTTATAATTATCAATCTAACTCATATTATTAGCCATATTATGCTTATATGATCGATTGAACGACAATTTCTATACTTGTTACTCTCATTATTATCAATCTAACTCATATTATTAGCCATATTATGCTTATATTATCGATAGAACGACAATTACTATACTTGTTACTCTTATTATTATCAATCTAACTCATATTATTAGCCATATTATGCTTATATGTTCGATAGGACGACAATTACTATACACATTACTCTTATTATTATCAATCTAAGTCATATTATTAGCCATATTATGCTTATATGATCGATAGAACGACAATTACTATACTTATTACTGTTATTATTTCAATCTAACTCATATTATTGGCCATATTATGCATATATGATCGATAGAACGACAATTACTATACTTGTTACTCTTATAATTATCAATCTAACTCATATTATTAGCCATATTATGCTTATATGATCGATTGAACGACAATTTCTAAACCTGGTACTCTCATTATTATCAATCTAACTCATATTATTAGCCATATTATGCTTATATGATCGATAGAATGACAATTACTATACTTATTCCTCTTACTATTATCAAGCTAACTCATATTATTAGCCATATTATGCTTATATGATCGATTGAACGAAGATTACTGTACTTATTACTCTTATTATTATCAATCCAACTCATATTATTGGCCATATTATGTGGATATGATCGATAGAACGACAATTACTATACTCATTACTCTTATTATTATCAATCTAACTCATATTATTAGCCATATTATGCTTATATGATCGATAGAACGACAATTTCTAAACCTGTTACTCTCATTATTATCAATCTAACTCATATTATTAGCCATATTATGCTTATATGATCGATTGAACGAGGATTACTGTACTTATTACTCTTATTATTACCAATCTAACTCATATTATTAGCCATATAATGCTTAAATTATCGATAGAACGACAATTACTATACTTGTTACTCTTATTATTATCAATCTAACTCATATTATTAGCCATATTATGCTTATATGATCGATTGAACGACAATTTCTATACTTGTTACTCTCATTATTATCAATCTAACTCATATTATTAGCCATATTATGGTTATATGATCGATAGAACGACAATTACTATACTTATTACTCTTATTATTATCAATCTAACTCATATTATTAGCCATATTATGCTTATAATATCGATTGAACGACAATTACTATACTTGTTACTCTTATTATTATCAATCTAACTCATATTATTGGCCATATTATGTGGATATGATCGATAGGACGACAATTACTATACTCATTACTCTTATTATTATCAATCTAACTCATATTATTAGCCATATTATGGTTATATGATCGATAGAACGACAATTACTATACTTATTACTCTTATTATTATCAATCTATCTCATATTATTAGCCATATTATGCTTATATGATCGATTGAACGCCAATTTCTATACTCGTTACTCTCATTATTATCAATCTAACTCATATTATTAGCCATATTATGCTTATATGATCGATAGAACGACAATTACTATACTTATTACTCTTATTAATATCAATCTAACTCATATTATTAGCCATATTATGCTTATATGATCGATAGAACGACAATTACTATACTTATTACTGTTATTATTTCAATCTAACTCATATTATTGGCCATATTATGCTTATATTATCGATAGAACGACAATTTCTATACTTGTTACTATTATTATTATCAGTCTAACTCATATTATTAGCCATATTATGCTTATATGATCGATTGAACGACAATTTCTAAACCTGTTCCTCTCATTATTATCAATCTAACTCATATTATTAGCCATATTATGCTTATATGTTCGATAGGACGACAATTACTATACTCATTACTCTTATTATTATCAATCTAAGTCATATTATTAGCCATATTATGCTTATATGATCGATAGAACGACAATTACTATACTTATTACTGTTATTATTTCAATCTAACTCATATTATTGGCCATATTATGCATATATGATCGATAGAACGACAATTACTATACTTGTTACTCTTATAATTATCAATCTAACTCATATTATTAGCCATATTATGCTTATATGATCGATAGAACGACAATTACTATACTTATTACTCTTATTATTATCAATCTAACTCATATTATTGGCCATATTATGTGGATATGATCGATAGGACGACAATTACTATACTCATTACTCTTATTATTATCAATCTAACTCATATTATTAGCCATATTATGGTTATATGATCGATAGAACGACAATTACTATACTTATTACTCTTATTATTATCAATCTATCTCATATTATTAGCCATATTATGCTTATATGATCGATTGAACGACAATTTCTATACTTGTTACTCTCATTATTATCAATCTAACTCATATTATTAGCCATATTTTGCTTATATGATCGATAGAACGACAATTTCTAAACCTGTTACTCTCATTATTATCAATCTAACTCATATTATTAGCCATATTATGCTTATATGATCGATAGAATGACAATTACTATACTTATTACTGTTATTATTTCAATCTAACTCATATTATTAGCCATATTATGCTTATATGATCGATTGAACGACAATTTCTATACTTGTTACTCTCATTATTATCAATCTAACTCATATTATTAGCCATATTATGCTTATATGATCGATAGAACGACAATTACTATACTTATTACTCTTATTATTATCAATCTAACTCATATTATTAGCCATATTATGCTTATAATATCGATTGAACGACAATTACTATACTTGTTACTCTTATTATTATCAATCTAACTCATATTATTAGCCATATTATGCTTATATTATCGATAGAACGACAATTACTATACTTGCTACTCTTATTATTATCAATCTAACTCATATTATTGGCCATATTATGTGGATATGATCGATAGGACGACAATTACTATACTCATTACTCTTATTATTATCAATCTAACTCATATTATTAGCCATATTATGGTTATATGATCGATAGAACGACAATTACTATACTTATTACTCTTATTATTATCAATCTATCTCATATTATTAGCCATATTATGCTTATATGATCGATTGAACGCCAATTTCGATACTTGTTACTCTCATTATTATCAATCTAACTCATATTATTAGCCATATTATGCTTATATGATCGATAGAATGACAATTACTATACTTATTCCTCTTACTATTATCAAGCTAACTCATATTATTAGCCATATTATGCTTATATGATCGATTGAACGAAGATTACTGTACTTATTACTCTTATTATTATCAATCTAACTCATATTATTGGCCATATTATGTGGATATGATCGATAGAACGACAATTACTATACTCATTACTCTTATTATTATCAATCTAACTCATATTATTAGCCATATTATGCTTATATGATCGATAGAACGACAATTTCTAAACCTGTTACTCTCATTATTATCAATCTAACTCATATTATTAGCCATATTATGCTTATATGATCGATTGAACGAGGATTACTGTACTTATTACTCTTATTATTACCAATCTAACTCATATTATTAGCCATATTATGCTTATATTATCGATAGAACGACAATTACGATACTTGTTACTCTTATTATTATCAATCTAACTCATATTATTGGCCATATTATGTGGATATGATCGATAGAACGACAATTACTATACTCATTACTCTTATTATTATCAATCTAACTCATATTATTAGCCATATTATGCTTATATGATCGATAGAACGACAATTTCTAAACCTGTTACTCTCACTATTATCAATCTAACTCATATTATTAGCCATATTATGCTTATATGATCGATTGAACGAGGATTACTGTACTTATTACTCTTATTATTACCAATCTAACTCATACTATTAGCCATGTAATGCTTAAATTATCGATAGAACGACAATTACTATACTTGTTACTCTTATTATTATCAATCTAACTCATATTATTAGCCATATTATGCTTATATGATCGATTGAACGACAATTTCTATACTTGTTACTCTCATTATTATCAATCTAACTCATATTATTAGCCATATTATGCTTATATGATCGATAGAACGACAAATACTATACTTATTACTCTTATTATTATCAATCTAACTCATATTATTAGCCATATTATGCTTATATTATCGATAGAACGACAATTACTATACTTGTTACTCTTATTATTATCAATCTAACTCATATTATTAGCCATATTATGCTTATATGATCGATTGAACGACAATTTCTATACTTGTTACTCTCATTATTATCAATCTAACTCATATTATTAGCCATATTTTGCTTATATGATCGATAGAACGACAATTTCTAAACCTGTTACTCTCATTATTATCAATCTAACTCATATTATTAGCCATATTATGCTTATATGATCGATAGAATGACAATTACTATACTTATTACTGTTATTATTTCAATCTAACTCATATTATTGGCCATATTATGCATATATGATCGATAGAACGACAATTACTATACTTGTTACTCTTATAATTATCAATCTAACTCATATTATTAGCCATATTATGCTTATATGATCGATTGAACGACAATTTCTATACTTGTTACTCTCATTATTATCAATCTAACTCATATTATTAGCCATATTATGCTTATATTATCGATAGAACGACAATTACTATACTTGTTACTCTTATTATTATCAATCTAACTCATATTATTAGCCATATTATGCTTATATGTTCGATAGGACGACAATTACTATACACATTACTCTTATTATTATCAATCTAAGTCATATTATTAGCCATATTATGCTTATATGATCGATAGAACGACAATTACTATACTTATTACTGTTATTATTTCAATCTAACTCATATTATTGGCCATATTATGCATATATGATCGATAGAACGACAATTACTATACTTGTTACTCTTATAATTATCAATCTAACTCATATTATTAGCCATATTATGCTTATATGATCGATTGAACGACAATTTCTAAACCTGGTACTCTCATTATTATCAATCTAACTCATATTATTAGCCATATTATGCTTATATGATCGATAGAATGACAATTACTATACTTATTCCTCTTACTATTATCAAGCTAACTCATATTATTAGCCATATTATGCTTATATGATCGATTGAACGAAGATTACTGTACTTATTACTCTTATTATTATCAATCCAACTCATATTATTGGCCATATTATGTGGATATGATCGATAGAACGACAATTACTATACTCATTACTCTTATTATTATCAATCTAACTCATATTATTAGCCATATTATGCTTATATGATCGATAGAACGACAATTTCTAAACCTGTTACTCTCATTATTATCAATCTAACTCATATTATTAGCCATATTATGCTTATATGATCGATTGAACGAGGATTACTGTACTTATTACTCTTATTATTACCAATCTAACTCATATTATTAGCCATATAATGCTTAAATTATCGATAGAACGACAATTACTATACTTGTTACTCTTATTATTATCAATCTAACTCATATTATTAGCCATATTATGCTTATATGATCGATTGAACGACAATTTCTATACTTGTTACTCTCATTATTATCAATCTAACTCATATTATTAGCCATATTATGGTTATATGATCGATAGAACGACAATTACTATACTTATTACTCTTATTATTATCAATCTAACTCATATTATTAGCCATATTATGCTTATAATATCGATTGAACGACAATTACTATACTTGTTACTCTTATTATTATCAATCTAACTCATATTATTGGCCATATTATGTGGATATGATCGATAGGACGACAATTACTATACTCATTACTCTTATTATTATCAATCTAACTCATATTATTAGCCATATTATGGTTATATGATCGATAGAACGACAATTACTATACTTATTACTCTTATTATTATCAATCTATCTCATATTATTAGCCATATTATGCTTATATGATCGATTGAACGCCAATTTCTATACTCGTTACTCTCATTATTATCAATCTAACTCATATTATTAGCCATATTATGCTTATATGATCGATAGAACGACAATTACTATACTTATTACTCTTATTAATATCAATCTAACTCATATTATTAGCCATATTATGCTTATATGATCGATAGAACGACAATTACTATACTTATTACTGTTATTATTTCAATCTAACTCATATTATTGGCCATATTATGCTTATATTATCGATAGAACGACAATTTCTATACTTGTTACTATTATTATTATCAGTCTAACTCATATTATTAGCCATATTATGCTTATATGATCGATTGAACGACAATTTCTAAACCTGTTCCTCTCATTATTATCAATCTAACTCATATTATTAGCCATATTATGCTTATATGTTCGATAGGACGACAATTACTATACTCATTACTCTTATTATTATCAATCTAAGTCATATTATTAGCCATATTATGCTTATATGATCGATAGAACGACAATTACTATACTTATTACTGTTATTATTTCAATCTAACTCATATTATTGGCCATATTATGCATATATGATCGATAGAACGACAATTACTATACTTGTTACTCTTATAATTATCAATCTAACTCATATTATTAGCCATATTATGCTTATATGATCGATAGAACGACAATTACTATACTTATTACTCTTATTATTATCAATCTAACTCATATTATTGGCCATATTATGTGGATATGATCGATAGGACGACAATTACTATACTCATTACTCTTATTATTATCAATCTAACTCATATTATTAGCCATATTATGGTTATATGATCGATAGAACGACAATTACTATACTTATTACTCTTATTATTATCAATCTATCTCATATTATTAGCCATATTATGCTTATATGATCGATTGAACGCCAATTTCGATACTTGTTACTCTCATTATTATCAATCTAACTCATATTATTAGCCATATTATGCTTATATGATCGATAGAACGACAATTACTATACTTATTACTCTTATTATTATCAATCTAACTCATATTATTAGCCATATTAGGCTTATATGATCGATAGAACGACAATTACTATACTTATTACTGTTATTATTTCAATCTAACTCATATTATTAGCCATATTATGCTTATATGATCTATTGAACGACAATTTCTAAACCTGTTACTCTCATTATTATCAATCTAACTCACATTATTAGCCATATTATGCTTATATGATCGATAGAATGACAATTACTATACTTATTCCTCTTACTATTATCAAGCTAACTCATATTATTAGCCATATTATGCTTATATGATCGATTGAACGAGGATTACTGTACTTATTACTCTTATTATTACCAATCTAACTCATACTATTAGCCATGTAATGCTTAAATTATCGATAGAACGACAATTACTATACTTGTTACTCTTATTATTATCAATCTAACTCATATTATTAGCCATATTATGCTTATATGATCGATTGAACGACAATTTCTATACTTGTTACTCTCATTATTATCAATCTAACTCATATTATTAGCCATATTATGCTTATATGATCGATAGAACGACAAATACTATACTTATTACTCTTATTATTATCAATCTAACTCATATTATTAGCCATATTATGCTTATATTATCGATAGAACGACAATTACTATACTTGTTACTCTTATTATTATCAATCTAACTCATATTATTAGCCATATTATGCTTATATGATCGATTGAACGACAATTTCTATACTTGTTACTCTCATTATTATCAATCTAACTCATATTATTAGCCATATTTTGCTTATATGATCGATAGAACGACAATTTCTAAACCTGTTACTCTCATTATTATCAATCTAACTCATATTATTAGCCATATTATGCTTATATGATCGATAGAATGACAATTACTATATTTATTACTGTTATTATTTCAATCTAACTCATATTATTGGCCATATTATGCATATATGATCGATAGAACGACAATTACTATACTTGTTACTCTTATAATTATCAATCTAACTCATATTATTAGCCATATTATGCTTATATGATCGATTGAACGACAATTTCTATACTTGTTACTCTCATTATTATCAATCTAACTCATATTATTAGCCATATTATGCTTATATGATCGATAGAACGACAATTACTATACTTGTTACTCTCATTATTATCAATGTAACTCATATTATTAGCCATATTATGCTTATATGATCGATAGAACGACAATTACTATACTTATTACTCTTATTATTATCAATCTAACTCATATTATTAGCCATATTATGCTTATATGATCGATAGAACGACAATTACTATACTTATTACTGTTATTATTTCAATCTAACTCATATTATTAGCCATATTATGCTTATATGATCGATTGAACGACAATTTCTAAACCTGTTACTCTCATTATTTTCAATCTAACTCACATTATTAGCCATATTATGCTTATATGATCGATAGAATGACAATAACTATACTTATTCCTCTTACTATTATCAAGCTAACTCATATTATTAGCCATATTATGCTTATATGATCGATTGAACGAAGATTACTGTACTTATTACTCTTATTATTACCAATCTAACTCATATTATTAGCCATATTATGCTTATATTATCGATAGAACGACAATTACTATACTTGTTACTCTTATTATTATCAATCTAACTCATATTATTAGCCATATTATGCTTATATGATCGATTGAACGACAATTTCTAAACCTGTTACTCTCATTATTATCAATCTAACTCATATTATTAGCCATATTATGCTTATATGTTCGATAGGACGACAATTACTATACTCATTACTCTTATTATTATCAATCTAAGTCATATTATTAGCCATATTATGCTTATATGATCGATAGAACGACAATTACTATACTTATTTCTGTTATTATTTCAATCTAACTCATATTATTGGCCATATTATGCATATATGATCGATAGAACGACAATTACTATACTTGTTACTCTTATATATATCAATCTAACTCATATTATTAGCCATATTATGCTTATATGATCGATTGAACGACAATTTCTAAACCTGGTACTCTCATTATTATCAATCTAACTCATATTATTAGCCATATTATGCTTATATGATCGATAGAATGACAATTACTATACTTATTCCTCTTACTATTATCAAGCTAAC
Source organism: Megachile rotundata (assembly GCF_050947335.1). Taxonomy (NCBI): domain Eukaryota; kingdom Metazoa; phylum Arthropoda; class Insecta; order Hymenoptera; family Megachilidae; genus Megachile; species Megachile rotundata. The sequence goes on from NW_027473840.1 coordinate 77,936, forward strand.
TCATATTATTAGCCATATTATGCTTATATGATCGATTGAACGAAGATTACTGTACTTATTACTCTTATTATTATCAATCTAACTCATATTATTGGCCATATTATGTAGATATGATCGATAGAACGACAATTACTATACTCATTACTCTTATTATTATCAATCTAACTCATATTATTAGCCATATTATGCTTATATGATCGATAGAACGACAATTTCTAAACCTGTTACTCTCATTATTATCAATCTAACTCATATATTAGCCATATTATGCTTATATGATCGATTGAACGAGGATTACTGTACTTATTACTCTTATTATTACCAATCTAACTCATATTATTAGCCATAATGCTTAAATTATCGATAGAACGACAATTACTATACTTGTTACTCTTATTATTATCAATCTAAGTCATATTATTAGCCATATTATGCTTATATGATCGATTGAACGACAATTTCTATACTTGTTACTCTCATTATTATCAATCTAACTCATATTATTAGCCATATTATGCTTATATGATCGATAGAACGACAATTACTATACTTATTACTCTTATTATTATCAATCTAACTCATATTATTAGCCATATTATGCTTATAATATCGATTGAACGACAATTACTATACTTGTTACTCTTATTATTATCAATCTAACTCATATTATTGGCCATATTATGTGGATATGATCGATAGGACGACAATTACTATACTCATTACTCTTATTATTATCAATCTAACTCATATTATTAGCCATATTATGGTTATGTGATCGATAGAACGACAATTACTATACTTATTACTCTTATTATTATCAATCTATCTCATATTATTAGCCATATTATGCTTATATGATCGATTGAACGCCAATTTCTATACTCGTTACTCTCATTATTATCAATCTAACTCATATTATTAGCCATATTAAGCTTATATGATCGATAGAACGACAATTACTATACTTATTACTCTTATTAATATCAATCTAACTCATATATTAGCCATATTATGCTTATATGATCGATAGAACGACAATTACTATACTTATTACTGTTATTATTTCAATCTAACTCATATTATTGGCCATATTATGCTTATATTATCGATAGAACGACAATTTCTATACTTGTTACTATTATTATTATCAGTCTAACTCATATTATTAGCCATATTATGCTTATATGATCGATTGAACGACAATTTCTAAACCTGTTCCTCTCATTATTATCAATCTAACTCATATTATTAGCCATATTATCGTTATATGTTCGATAGGACGACAATTACTATACTCATTACTCTTATTATTATCAATCTAAGTCATATTATTAGCCATATTATGCTTATATGATCGATAGAACGACAATTACTATCTATACTTATTACTGTTATTATTTCAATCTAACTCATATTATTGGCTATATTATGCATATATGATCGATAGAACGACAATTACTATACTTGTTACTCTTACTATTATCAAGCTAACTCATATTATTAGCCATATTATGTTTATATGATCGATTGAACGAAGATTACTGTACTTATTACTCTTATTATTACCAATCTAACTCATATTATTAGCCATATTATGCTTATATTATCGATAGAACGACAATTACTATACTTGTTACTCTTATTATTATCAATCTAACTCATATTATTAGCCATATTATGCTTATATGATCGATTGAACGACAATTTCTAAACCTGTTACTCTCATTATTATCAATCTAACTCATATTATTAGCCATATTATGCTTATATGTTCGATAGGACGACAATTACTATACACATTACTCTTATTATTATCAATCTAAGTCATATTATTAGCCATATTATGCTTATATGATCGATAGAACGACAATTACTATACTTATTACTGTTATTATTTCAATCTAACTCATATTATTGGCCATATTATGCATATATGATCGATAGAACGACAATTACTATACTTGTTACTCTTATAATTATCAATCTAACTCATATTATTAGCCATATTATGCTTATATGATCGATTGAACGACAATTTCTAAACCTGGTACTCTCATTATTATCAATCTAACTCATATTATTAGCCATATTATGCTTATATGATCGATAGAATGACAATTACTATACTTATTCCTCTTACTATTATCAAGCTAACTCATATTATTAGCCATATTATGCTTATATGATCGATTGAACGAAGATTACTGTACTTATTACTCTTATTATTATCAATCCAACTCATATTATTGGCCATATTATGTGGATATGATCGATAGAACGACAATTACTATACTCATTACTCTTATTATTATCAATCTAACTCATATTATTAGCCATATTATGCTTATATGATCGATAGAACGACAATTTCTAAACCTGTTACTCTCATTATTATCAATCTAACTCATATTATTAGCCATATTATGCTTATATGATCGATTGAACGAGGATTACTGTACTTATTACTCTTATTATTACCAATCTAACTCATATTATTAGCCATATAATGCTTAAATTATCGATAGAACGACAATTACTATACTTGTTACTCTTATTATTATCAATCTAACTCATATTATTAGCCATATTATGCTTATATGATCGATTGAACGACAATTTCTATACTTGTTACTCTCATTATTATCAATCTAACTCATATTATTAGCCATATTATGCTTATATGATCGATAGAACGACAATTACTATACTTATTACTCTTATTATTATCAATCTAACTCATATTATTAGCCATATTATGCTTATAATATCGATTGAACGACAATTACTATACTTGTTACTCTTATTATTATCAATCTAACTCATATTATTGGCCATATTATGTGGATATGATCGATAGGACGACAATTACTATACTCATTACTCTTATTATTATCAATCTAACTCATATTATTAGCCATATTATGGTTATATGATCGATAGAACGACAATTACTATACTTATTACTCTTATTATTATCAATCTATCTCATATTATTAGCCATATTATGCTTATATGATCGATTGAACGCCAATTTCTATACTCGTTACTCTCATTATTATCAATCTAACTCATATTATTAGCCATATTATGCTTATATGATCGATAGAACGACAATTACTATACTTATTACTCTTATTAATATCAATCTAACTCATATTATTAGCCATATTATGCTTATATGATCGATAGAACGACAATTACTATACTTATTACTGTTATTATTTCAATCTAACTCATATTATTGGCCATATTATGCTTATATTATCGATAGAACGACAATTTCTATACTTGTTACTATTATTATTATCAGTCTAACTCATATTATTAGCCATATTATGCTTATATGATCGATTGAACGACAATTTCTAAACCTGTTCCTCTCATTATTATCAATCTAACTCATATTATTAGCCATATTATGCTTATATGTTCGATAGGACGACAATTACTATACTCATTACTCTTATTATTATCAATCTAAGTCATATTATTAGCCATATTATGCTTATATGATCGATAGAACGACAATTACTATACTTATTACTGTTATTATTTCAATCTAACTCATATTATTGGCCATATTATGCATATATGATCGATAGAACGACAATTACTATACTTGTTACTCTTATAATTATCAATCTAACTCATATTATTAGCCATATTATGCTTATATGATCGATTGAACGACAATTTCTAAACCTGGTACTCTCATTATTATCAATCTAACTCATATTATTAGCCATATTATGCTTATATGATCGATAGAACGACAATTACTATACTTATTACTCTTATTATTATCAATCTAACTCATATTATTAGCCATATTATGCTTATATTATCGATAGAACGACAATTACTATACTTGTTACTCTTATAATTATCAATCTAACTCATATTATTAGCCATATTATGCTTATATGATCGATTGAACGACAATTTCTATACTTGTTACTCTCATTATTATCAATCTAACTCATATTATTAGCCATATTAAGCTTATATGATCGATAGAACTACAATTACTATACTTATTACTCTTATTATTATCAATCTAACTCATATTATTAGCCATATTATGCTTATATTATCGATAGAACGACATATACTATGCTTGTTACTCATATTATTATCAATCTAACTCATATTATTAGCCATATTATGCTTATATGATCGATTGAACGACAATTACTATACTTGTTTCTCTTATTATTATCAATCTAACTCAAACTATTAGCCATATTATGCTTATATGATCGATAGAACGACAATTACTATACTTATTACTGTTATTATTTCAATCTATCTCATATTATTGGCCATATTATGCATATATGATCGATAGAACGACAATTACTATACTTGTTACTCTTATAATTATCAATCTAACTCATATTATTAGCCATATTATGCTTATATGATCGATTGAACGAAGATTACTGTACTTATTACTCTTATTATTACCAATCTAACTCATATTATTAGCCATATAATGCTTAAATTATCGATAGAACGACAATTACTATACTTGTTACTCTTATTATTATCAATCTAACTCATATTGTTAGCCATATTATGCTTATATGATCGATTGAACGACAATTTCTATACTTGTTACTCTCATTATTATCAATCTAACTCATATTCTAAGCCATATTATGCTTATATGATCGATAGAACGACAATTACTATACTTATTACTCTTATTATTATCAATCTAACTCATATTATTAGCCATATTATGCTTATAATATCGATTGAACGACAATTACTATACTTGTTACTCTTATTATTATCAATCTAACTCATATTATTAGCCATATTATGCTTATATGATCGATTGAACGACAATTTCTACACTTGTTACTCTCATTATTATCAATCTAACTCATATTATTAGCCATATTTTGCTTATATGATCGATAGAACGACAATTTCTAAACCTGTTACTCTCATTATTATCAATCTAACTCATATTATTAGCCATATTATGCTTATATTATCGATAGAACGACATATACTATGCTTGTTACTCATATTATTATCAATCTAACTCACATTATTCGCCATATTATGCTTATATGATCGATTGAACGACAATTACTATACTTGTTACTCTTACTATTATCAATCTAACTCATACTATTAGCCATATTATGCTTATATTATCGATAGAACGACAATTACTATACTTGTTACTCTTATTATTATCAATCTAACTCTTATTATTGGCCATATTATGTGGATATGATCGATAGGACGACAATTACTATACTCATTACTCTTATTATTATCAATCTAACTCATATTATTAGCCATATTATGCTTATATGATCGATAGAACGACAATTTCTAAACCTGTTACTCTCATTATTATCAATCTAACTCATATTATTAGCCATATTATGCTTATATGATCGATTGAACGAGGATTACTGTACTTATTACTCTTATTATTATCAATCTAACTCATATTATTAGCCATATTATGCTTATATTATCGATAGAACGACAATTACTATACTTGTTACTCTTATTATTATCAATCTGACTCATATTATTAGCCATATTATGCTTATATGATCGATTGAACGACAATTTCTATACTTGTTACTCTCATTATTATCAATCTAACTCATATTATTAGCCATATTTTGCTTATATGATCGATAGAACGACAATTTCTAAACCTGTTACTCTCATTATTATCAATCTAACTCATATTATTAGCCATATTATGCTTATATGATCGATAGAATGACAATTACTATACTTATTACTGTTATTATTTCAATCTAACTCATATTATTAGCCATATTATGCTTATATGATCGATTGAACGACAATTTCTATACTTGTTACTCTCATTATTATCAATCTAACTCATATTATTAGCCATATTATGCTTATATGATCGATAGAACGACAATTACTATACTTATTACTCTTATTATTATCAATCTAACTCATATTATTAGCCATATTATGCTTATAATATCGATTGAACTACAATTACTATACTTGTTACTCTTATTATTATCAATCTAACTCATATTATTAGCCATATTATGCTTATATTATCGATAGAACGACAATTACTATACTTGCTACTCTTATTATTATCAATCTAACTCATATTATTGGCCATATTATGTGGATATGATCGATAGGACGACAATTACTATACTCATTACTCTTATTGTTATCAATCTAACTCATATTATTAGCCATATTATGGTTATATGATCGATAGAACGACAATTACTATACTTATTACTCTTATTATTATCAATCTAACTCATATTATTAGCCATATTATGCTTATATGATCGATAGAACGACAATTACTATACTTATTACTGTTATTATTTCAATCTAACTCATATTATTAGCCATATTATGCTTATATGATCGATTGAACGACAATTTCTAAACCTGTTACTCTCATTATTATCAATCTAACTCACATTATTAGCCATATTATGCTTATATGATCGATAGAATGACAATTACTATACTTATTCCTCTTACTATTATCAAGCTAACTCATATTATTAGCCATATTATGCTTATATGATCGATTGAACGATGATTACTGTACTTATTACTCTTATTATTACCAATCTAACTCATATTATTAGCCATATTATGCTTATATTATCTATAGAACGACAATTACTATACTTGTTACTCTTATTATTATCAATCTAACTCATATTATTAGCCATATTATGCTTATATGATCGATTGAACGACAATTTCTAAACCTGTTACTCTCATTATTTTCAATCTAACTCATATTATTAGCCATATTATGCTTATGTGTTCGATAGGACGACAATTACTATACTCATTACTCTTATTATTATCAATCTAAGTCATATTATTAGCCATATTATGCTTATATGATCGATAGAACGACAATTACTATACTTATTACTGTTATTATTTCAATCTAACTCATATTATTGGCCATATTATGCATATATGATCGATAGAACGACAATTACTATACTTGTTACTCTTATAATTATCAATCTAACTCATATTATTAGCCATATTATGCTTATATGATCGATTGAACGACAATTTCTAAACCTGGTACTCTCATTATTATCAATCTAACTCATATTATTAGCCATATTATGCTTATATGATCGATAGAATGACAATTACTATACTTATTCCTCTTACTATTATCAAGCTAACTCATATTATTAGCCATATTATGCTTATATGATCGATTGAACGAAGATTACTGTACTTATTACTCTTATTATTATCAATCTAACTCATATTATTGGCCATATTATGTGGATATGATCGATAGAACGACAATTACTATACTCATTACTCTTATTATTATCAATCTAACTCATATTATTAGCCATATTATGCTTATATGATCGATAGAACGACAATTTCTAAACCTGTTACTCTCATTATTATCAATCTAACTCATATTATTAGCCATATTATGCTTATATGATCGATTGAACGAGGATTACTGTACTTATTACTCTTATTATTACCAATCTAACTCATATTATTAGCCATATTATGCTTATATTATCGATAGAACGACAATTACGATACTTGTTACTCTTATTATTATCAATCTAACTCATATTATTGGCCATATTATGTGGATATGATCGATAGAACGACAATTACTATACTCATTACTCTTATTATTATCAATCTAACTCATATTATTAGCCATATTATGCTTATATGATCGATAGAACGACAATTTCTAAACCTGTTACTCTCACTATTATCAATCTAACTCATATTATTAGCCATATTATGCTTATATGATCGATTGAACGAGGATTACTGTACTTATTACTCTTATTATTACCAATCTAACTCATACTATTAGCCATGTAATGCTTAAATTATCGATAGAACGACAATTACTATACTTGTTACTCTTATTATTATCAATCTAACTCATATTATTAGCCATATTATGCTTATATGATCGATTGAACGACAATTTCTATACTTGTTACTCTCATTATTATCAATCTGACTCATATTATTAGCCATATTATGCTTATATGATCGATAGAACGACAAATACTATACTTATTACTCTTATTATTATCAATCTAACTCATATTATAAGCCATATTATGCTTATATTATCGATAGAACGACAATTACTATACTTGTTACTCTTATTATTATCAATCTAACTCATATTATTAGCCATATTATGCTTATATGATCGATTGAACGACAATTTCTATACTTGTTACTCTCATTATTATCAATCTAACTCATATTATTAGCCATATTTTGCTTATATGATCGATAGAACGACAATTTCTAAACCTGTTACTCTCATTATTATCAATCTAACTCATATTATTAGCCATATTATGCTTATATGATCGATAGAATGACAATTACTATACTTATTACAGTTATTATTTCAATCTAACTCATATTATTGGCCATATTATGCATATATGATCGATAGAACGACAATTACTATACTTGTTACTCTTATAATTATCAATCTAACTCATATTATTAGCCATATTATGCTTATATGATCGATTGAACGACAATTTCTAAACCTGGTACTCTCATTATTATCAATCTAACTCATATTATTAGCCATATTATGCTTATATGATCGATAGAATGACAATTACTATACTTATTCCTCTTACTATTATCAAGCTAACTCATATTATTAGCCATATTATGCTTATATGATCGATTGAACGAAGATTACTGTACTCATTACTCTTATTATTATCAATCTAACTCATATTATTAGCCATATTATGCTTATATGATCGATAGAACGACAATTTCTAAACCTGTTACTCTCATTATTATCAATCTAACTCATATTATTAGCCATATTATGCTTATATGATCGATTGAACGAGGATTACTGTACTTATTACTCTTATTATTACCAATCTAACTCATATTATTAGCCATATAATGCTTAAATTATCGATAGAACGACAATTACTATACTTATTACTCTTATTATAATCAATCTATCTCATATTATTAGCCATATTATGCTTATATGATCGATTGAACGCCAATTTCTATACTCGTTACTCTCATTATTATCAATCTAACTCATATTATTAGCCATATTAAGCTTGTATGATCGATAGAACGACAATTACTATACTTATTACTCTTATTAATATCAATCTAACTCATATTATTAGCCATATTATGCTTATATGATCGATAGAACGACAATTACTATACTTATTACTGTTATTATTTCAATCTAACTCATATTATTGGCCATATTATGCTTATATTATCGATAGACCGACAATTTCTATACTTGTTACTATTATTATTATCAGTCTAACTCATATTATTAGCCATATTATGCTTATATGATCGATTCAACGACAATTTCTAAACCTGTTCCTCTCATTATTATCAATCTAACTCATATTATTAGCCATATTATGCTTATATGTTCGATAGGACGACAATTACTATACTCATTACTCTTATTATTATTAATCTAAGTCATATTATTAGCCATATTATGCTTATATGATCGATAGAACGACAATTACTATACTTATTACTGTTATTATTTCAATCTAACTCATATTATTGGCCATATTATGCATATATGATCGATAGAACGACAATTACTATACTTGTTACTCTTACTATTATCAAGCTAACTCATATTATTAGCCATATTATGTTTATATGATCGATTGAACGAAGATTACTGTACTTATTACTCTTATTATTACCAATCTAACTCATATTATTAGCCATATTATGCTTATATTATCGATAGAACGACAATTACTATACTTGTTACTCTTATTATTATCAATCTAACTCATATTATTAGCCATATTATGCTTATATGATCGATTGAACGACAATTTCTAAACCTGTTACTCTCATTATTATCAATCTAACTCATATTATTAGCCATATTATGCTTATATGTTCGATAGGACGACAATTACTATACACATTACTCTTATTATTATCAATCTAAGTCATATTATTAGCCATATTATGCTTATATGATCGATAGAACGACAATTACTATACTTATTACTGTTATTATTTCAATCTAACTCATATTATTGGCCATATTATGCATATATGATCGATAGAACGACAATTACTATACTTGTTACTCTTATAATTATCAATCTAACTCATATTATTAGCCATATTATGCTTATATGATCGATTGAACGACAATTTCTAAACCTGGTACTCTCATTATTATCAATCTAACTCATATTATTAGCCATATTATGCTTATATGATCGATAGAATGGCAATTACTATACTTATTCCTCTTACTATTATCAAGCTAACTCATATTATTAGCCATATTATGCTTATATGATCGATTGAACGAAGATTACTGTACTTATTACTCTTATTATTATCAATCCAACTCATATTATTGGCCATATTATGTGGATATGATCGATAGAACGACAATTACTATACTCATTACTCTTATTATTATCAATCTAACTCATATTATTAGCCATATTATGCTTATATGATCGATAGAACGACAATTTCTAAACCTGTTACTCTCATTATTATCAATCTAACTCATATTATTAGCCATATTATGCTTATATGATCGATTGAACGAGGATTACTGTACTTATTACTCTTATTATTACCAATCTAACTCATATTATTAGCCATATAATGCTTAAATTATCGATAGAACGACAATTACTATACTTGTTACTCTTATAATTATCAATCTAACTCATATTATTAGCCATATTATGCTTATATGATCGATTGAACGACAATTTCTAAACCTGTTCCTCTCATTATTATCAATCTATCTCATATTATTAGCCATATTATGCTTATATGATCGATAGAACGACAATTACTATACTTATTACTCTTATTATTATCAATCTATCTCATATTATTAGCCATATTATGCTTATATGATCGATTGAACGCCAATTTCTATACTCGTTACTCTCATTATTATCAATCTAACTCATATTATTAGCCATATTATGGTTATATGATCGATAGAACGACAATTACTATACTTATTACTCTTATTATTATCAATCTAACTCATATTATTAGCCATATTATGCTTATATGATCGATAGAACGACAATTTCTATACTTGTTACTCTCATTATTATCAATCTAACTCATATTATTAGCCATATTATGCTTATATGATCGATAGAACGACAATTACTATACTTATTACAGTTATTATTTCAATCTAACTCATATTATTGGCCATATTATGCATATATGATCGATAGAACGACAATTACTATACTTGTTACTCTTATAATTATCAATCTAACTCATATTATTAGCCATATTATGCTTATATGATCGATTGAACGACAATTTCTAAACCTGGTACTCTCATTATTATCAATCTAACTCATATTATTAGCCATATTATGCTTATATGATCGATAGAATGACAATTACTATACTTATTCCTCTTACTATTATCAAGCTAACTCATATTATTAGCCATATTATGCTTATATGATCGATTGAACGAAGATTACTGTACTTATTACTCTTATTATTATCAATCTAACTCATATTATTGGCCATATTATGTAGATATGATCGATAGAACGACAATTACTATACTCATTACTCTTATTATTATCAATCTAACTCATATTATTAGCCATATTATGCTTATATGATCGATAGAACGACAATTTCTAAACCTGTTACTCTCATTATTATCAATCTAACTCATATTATTAGCCATATTATGCTTATATGATCGATTGAACGAGGATTACTGTACTTATTACTCTTATTATTACCAATCTAACTCATATTATTAGCCATATAATGCTTAAATTATCGATAGAACGACAATTACTATACTTGTTACTCTTATTATTATCAATCTAAGTCATATTATTAGCCATATTATGCTTATATGATCGATTGAACGACAATTTCTATACTTGTTACTCTCATTATTATCAATCTAACTCATATTATTAGCCATATTATGCTTATATGATCGATAGAACGACAATTACTATACTTATTACTCTTATTATTATCAATCTAACTCATATTATTAGCCATATTATGCTTATAATATCGATTGAACGACAATTACTATACTTGTTACTCTTATTATTATCAATCTAACTCATATTATTGGCCATATTATGTGGATATGATCGATAGGACGACAATTACTATACTCATTACTCTTATTATTATCAATCTAACTCATATTATTAGCCATATTATGGTTATATGATCGATAGAACGACAATTACTATACTTATTACTCTTATTATAATCAATGTATCTCATATTATTAGCCATATTATGCTTATATGATCGATTGAACGCCAATTTCTATACTCGTTACTCTCATTATTATCAATCTAACTCATATTATTAGCCATATTAAGCTTATATGATCGATAGAACGACAATTACTATACTTATTACTCTTATTAATATCAATCTAACTCATATTATTAGCCATATTATGCTTATATGATCGATAGAACGACAATTACTATACTTATTACTGTTATTATTTCAATCTAACTCATATTATTGGCCATATTATGCTTATATTATCGATAGACCGACAATTTCTATACTTGTTACTATTATTATTATCAGACTAACTCATATTATTAGCCATATTATGCTTATATGATCGATTGAACGACAATTTCTAAACCTGTTCCTCTCATTATTATCAATCTAACTCATATTATTAGCCATATTATGCTTATATGTTCGATAGGACGACAATTACTATACTCATTACTCTTATTATTATTAATCTAAGTCATATTATTAGCCATATTATGCTTATATGATCGATAGAACGACAATTACTATACTTATTACTGTTATTATTTCAATCTAACTCATATTATTGGCCATATTATGCATATATGATCGATAGAACGACAATTACTATACTTGTTACTCTTACTATTATCAAGCTAACTCATATTATTAGCCATATTATGTTTATATGATCGATTGAACGAAGATTACTGTACTTATTACTCTTATTATTACCAATCTAACTCATATTATTAGCCATATTATGCTTATATTATCGATAGAACGACAATTACTATACTTGTTACTCTTATTATTATCAATCTAACTCATATTATTAGCCATATTATGCTTATATGATCGATTGAACGACAATTTCTAAACCTGTTACTCTCATTATTATCAATCTAACTCATATTATTAGCCATATTATGCTTATATGTTCGATAGGACGACAATTACTATACACATTACTCTTATTATTATCAATCTAAGTCATATTATTAGCCATATTATGCTTATATGATCGATAGAACGACAATTACTATACTTATTACTGTTATTATTTCAATCTAACTCATATTATTGGCCATATTATGCATATATGATCGATAGAACGACAATTACTATACTTGTTACTCTTATAATTATCAATCTAACTCATATTATTAGCCATATTATGCTTATATGATCGATTGAACGACAATTTCTAAACCTGGTACTCTCATTATTATCAATCTAACTCATATTATTAGCCATATTATGCTTATATGATCGATAGAATGACAATTACTATACTTATTCCTCTTACTATTATCAAGCTAACTCATATTATTAGCCATATTATGCTTATATGATCGATTGAACGAAGATTACTGTACTTATTACTCTTATTATTATCAATCCAACTCATATTATTGGCCATATTATGTGGATATGATCGATAGAACGACAATTACTATACTCATTACTCTTATTATTATCAATCTAACTCATATTATTAGCCATATTATGCTTATATGATCGATAGAACGACAATTTCTAAACCTGTTACTCTCATTATTATCAATCTAACTCATATTATTAGCCATATTATGCTTATATGATCGATTGAACGAGGATTACTGTACTTATTACTCTTATTATTACCAATCTAACTCATATTATTAGCCATATAATGCTTAAATTATCGATAGAACGACAATTACTATACTTGTTACTCTTATAATTATCAATCTAACTCATATTATTAGCCATATTATGCTTATATGATCGATTGAACGACAATTTCTAAACCTGTTCCTCTCATTATTATCAATCTATCTCATATTATTAGCCATATTATGCTTATATGATCGATAGAACGACAATTACTATACTTATTACTCTTATTATTATCAATCTATCTCATATTATTAGCCATATTATGCTTATATGATCGATTGAACGCCAATTTCTATACTCGTTACTCTCATTATTATCAATCTAACTCATATTATTAGCCATATTATGGTTATATGATCGATAGAACGACAATTACTATACTTATTACTCTTATTATTATCAATCTAACTCATATTATTAGCCATATTATGCTTATATGATCGATAGAACGACAATTTCTATACTTGTTACTCTCATTATTATCAATCTAACTCATATTATTAGCCATATTATGCTTATATGATCGATAGAACGACAATTACTATACTTATTACTCTTATTATTATCAATCTAACTCATATTATTAGCCATATTATGCTTATAATATCGATTGAACGACAATTACTATACTTGTTACTCTTATTATTATCAATCTAACTCATATTATTAGCCATATTATGCTTATATGATCGATAGAACGACAATTACTATACTTATTACTCTTATTATTATCAATCTAACTCATATTACTAGCCATATTATGCTTATATGATCGATAGAACGACAATTACTATACTTATTACTGTTATTATTTCAATCTATCTCATATTATTGGCCATATTATGCATATATGATCGATAGAACGACAATTACTATACTTGTTACTCTTATAATTATCAATCTAACTCATATTATTAGCCATATTATGCTTATATGATCGATTGAACGAAGATTACTGTACTTATTACTCTTATTATTACCAATCTAACTCATATTATTAGCCATATAATGCTTAAATTATCGATAGAACGACAATTACTATACTTGTTACTCTTATTATTATCAATCTAACTCATATTGTTAGCCATATTATGCTTATATGATCGATTGAACGACAATTTCTATACTTGTTACTCTCATTATTATCAATCTAACTCATATTCTAAGCCATATTATGCTTATATGATCGATAGAACGACAATTACTATACTTATTACTCTTATTATTATCAATCTAACTCATATTATTAGCCATATTATGCTTATAATATCGATTGAACGACAATTACTATACTTGTTACTCTTATTATTATCAATCTAACTCATATTATTAGCCATATTATGCTTATATGATCGATAGAACGACAATTACTATACTTATTACTCTTATTATTATCAATCTAACTCATATTATTAGCCATATTATGCTTATATTATCGATAGAACGACAATTACTATACTTATTACTGTTATTATTTCAATCTAACTCATATTATTAGCCATATTATGCTTATATGATCGATTGAACGACAATTTCTACACTTGTTACTCTCATTATTATCAATCTAACTCATATTATTAGCCATATTTTGCTTATATGATCGATAGAACGACAATTTCTAAACCTGTTACTCTCATTATTATCAATCTAACTCATATTATTAGCCATATTATGCTTATATTATCGATAGAACGACATATACTATGCTTGTTACTCATATTATTATCAATCTAACTCACATTATTCGCCATATTATGCTTATATGATCGATTGAACGACAATTACTATACTTGTTACTCTTACTATTATCAATCTAACTCATACTATTAGCCATATCATGCTTATATTATCGATAGAACGACAATTACTATACTTGTTACTCTTATTATTATCAATCTAACTCTTATTATTGGCCATATTATGTGGATATGATCGATAGGACGACAATTACTGTACTCATTACTCTTATTATTATCAATCTAACTCATATTATTAACCATATAATGCAGATATGATCGATAGAACGACAATTACTATACTCATTACTCTCATTATTATCAATCTAACTCATATTATTAGCCATATTATGCTTATATGATCGATAGAACGACAATTACTATACTTATTACTCTTATTATTATCAATCTAACTCATATTATTAGCCATATTATGCTTATAATATCGATTGAACGACAATTACTATACTTGTTACTCTTATTATTATCAATCTAACTCATATTATTGGCCATATTATGTGGATATGATCGATAGGACGACAATTACTATACTCATTACTCTTATTATTATCAATCTAACTCATATTATTAGCCATATTATGGTTATATGATCGATAGAACGACAATTACTATACTTATTACTCTTATTATAATCAATGTATCTCATATTATTAGCCATATTATGCTTATATGATCGATTGAACGCCAATTTCTATACTCGTTACTCTCATTATTATCAATCTAACTCATATTATTAGCCATATTAAGCTTATATGATCGATAGAACGACAATTACTATACTTATTACTCTTATTAATATCAATCTAACTCATATTATTAGCCATATTATGCTTATATGATCGATAGAACGACAATTACTATACTTATTACTGTTATTATTTCAATCTAACTCATATTATTGGCCATATTATGCTTATATTATCGATAGACCGACAATTTCTATACTTGTTACTATTATTATTATCAGACTAACTCATATTATTAGCCATATTATGCTTATATGATCGATTGAACGACAATTTCTAAACCTGTTCCTCTCATTATTATCAATCTAACTCATATTATTAGCCATATTATGCTTATATGTTCGATAGGACGACAATTACTATACTCATTACTCTTATTATTATTAATCTAAGTCATATTATTAGCCATATTATGCTTATATGATCGATAGAACGACAATTACTATACTTATTACTGTTATTATTTCAATCTAACTCATATTATTGGCCATATTATGCATATATGATCGATAGAACGACAATTACTATACTTGTTACTCTTACTATTATCAAGCTAACTCATATTATTAGCCATATTATGTTTATATGATCGATTGAACGAAGATTACTGTACTTATTACTCTTATTATTACCAATCTAACTCATATTATTAGCCATATTATGCTTATATTATCGATAGAACGACAATTACTATACTTGTTACTCTTATTATTATCAATCTAACTCATATTATTAGCCATATTATGCTTATATGATCGATTGAACGACAATTTCTAAACCTGTTACTCTCATTATTATCAATCTAACTCATATTATTAGCCATATTATGCTTATATGTTCGATAGGACGACAATTACTATACACATTACTCTTATTATTATCAATCTAAGTCATATTATTAGCCATATTATGCTTATATGATCGATAGAACGACAATTACTATACTTATTACTGTTATTATTTCAATCTAACTCATATTATTGGCCATATTATGCATATATGATCGATAGAACGACAATTACTATACTTGTTACTCTTATAATTATCAATCTAACTCATATTATTAGCCATATTATGCTTATATGATCGATTGAACGACAATTTCTAAACCTGGTACTCTCATTATTATCAATCTAACTCATATTATTAGCCATATTATGCTTATATGATCGATAGAATGACAATTACTATACTTATTCCTCTTACTATTATCAAGCTAACTCATATTATTAGCCATATTATGCTTATATGATCGATTGAACGAAGATTACTGTACTTATTACTCTTATTATTATCAATCCAACTCATATTATTGGCCATATTATGTGGATATGATCGATAGAACGACAATTACTATACTCATTACTCTTATTATTATCAATCTAACTCATATTATTAGCCATATTATGCTTATATGATCGATAGAACGACAATTTCTAAACCTGTTACTCTCATTATTATCAATCTAACTCATATTATTAGCCATATTATGCTTATATGATCGATTGAACGAGGATTACTGTACTTATTACTCTTATTATTACCAATCTAACTCATATTATTAGCCATATAATGCTTAAATTATCGATAGAACGACAATTACTATACTTGTTACTCTTATAATTATCAATCTAACTCATATTATTAGCCATATTATGCTTATATGATCGATTGAACGACAATTTCTAAACCTGTTCCTCTCATTATTATCAATCTATCTCATATTATTAGCCATATTATGCTTATATGATCGATAGAACGACAATTACTATACTTATTACTCTTATTATTATCAATCTATCTCATATTATTAGCCATATTATGCTTATATGATCGATTGAACGCCAATTTCTATACTCGTTACTCTCATTATTATCAATCTAACTCATATTATTAGCC
The DNA here is from genome assembly GCF_050947335.1 of Megachile rotundata. Classification (NCBI taxonomy): domain Eukaryota; kingdom Metazoa; phylum Arthropoda; class Insecta; order Hymenoptera; family Megachilidae; genus Megachile; species Megachile rotundata. The sequence continues at coordinate 96,354 of NW_027473840.1, forward strand.
ATATTATGGTTATATGATCGATAGAACGACAATTACTATACTTATTACTCTTATTATTATCAATCTAACTCATATTATTAGCCATATTATGCTTATATGATCGATAGAACGACAATTTCTATACTTGTTACTCTCATTATTATCAATCTAACTCATATTATTAGCCATATTATGCTTATATGATCGATAGAACGACAATTACTATACTTATTACTCTTATTATTATCAATCTAACTCATATTATTAGCCATATTATGCTTATAATATCGATTGAACGACAATTACTATACTTGTTACTCTTATTATTATCAATCTAACTCATATTATTAGCCATATTATGCTTATATGATCGATAGAACGACAATTACTATACTTATTACTCTTATTATTATCAATCTAACTCATATTACTAGCCATATTATGCTTATATGATCGATAGAACGACAATTACTATACTTATTACTGTTATTATTTCAATCTATCTCATATTATTGGCCATATTATGCATATATGATCGATAGAACGACAATTACTATACTTGTTACTCTTATAATTATCAATCTAACTCATATTATTAGCCATATTATGCTTATATGATCGATTGAACGAAGATTACTGTACTTATTACTCTTATTATTACCAATCTAACTCATATTATTAGCCATATAATGCTTAAATTATCGATAGAACGACAATTACTATACTTGTTACTCTTATTATTATCAATCTAACTCATATTGTTAGCCATATTATGCTTATATGATCGATTGAACGACAATTTCTATACTTGTTACTCTCATTATTATCAATCTAACTCATATTCTAAGCCATATTATGCTTATATGATCGATAGAACGACAATTACTATACTTATTACTCTTATTATTATCAATCTAACTCATATTATTAGCCATATTATGCTTATAATATCGATTGAACGACAATTACTATACTTGTTACTCTTATTATTATCAATCTAACTCATATTATTAGCCATATTATGCTTATATGATCGATAGAACGACAATTACTATACATATTACTCTTATTATTATCAATCTAACTCATATTATTAGCCATATTATGCTTATATTATCGATAGAACGACAATTACTATACTTATTACTGTTATTATTTCAATCTAACTCATATTATTAGCCATATTATGCTTATATGATCGATTGAACGACAATTTCTACACTTGTTACTCTCATTATTATCAATCTAACTCATATTATTAGCCATATTTTGCTTATATGATCGATAGAACGACAATTTCTAAACCTGTTACTCTCATTATTATCAATCTAACTCATATTATTAGCCATATTATGCTTATATTATCGATAGAACGACATATACTATGCTTGTTACTCATATTATTATCAATCTAACTCACATTATTCGCCATATTATGCTTATATGATCGATTGAACGACAATTACTATACTTGTTACTCTTACTATTATCAATCTAACTCATACTATTAGCCATATCATGCTTATATTATCGATAGAACGACAATTACTATACTTGTTACTCTTATTATTATCAATCTAACTCTTATTATTGGCCATATTATGTGGATATGATCGATAGGACGACAATTACTGTACTCATTACTCTTATTATTATCAATCTAACTCATATTATTAACCATATAATGCAGATATGATCGATAGAACGACAATTACTATACTCATTACTCTTATTATTATCAATCTAACTCATATTATTAGCCATATTATGCTTATATGATCGATAGAACGACAATTACTATACTTATTACTGTTATTATTTCAATCTAACTCATATTATTAGCCATATTATGCTTATATTACCGATAGAACGACAATTACTATACTTGTTACTCTTATTATTATCAATCTAACTCATATTATTAGCCATATTATGCTTATATGATCGATAGAACGACAATTACTATACTTGTTACTCTTATTATTATCAATCTAACTTATATTATTAGCCATATTATGCTTATATGATCGATTGAACGACAATTTCTATACTTGTTACTCTCATTATTATCAATCTAACTCATATTATTAGCCATATTATGCTTATATGATCGATAGAACGACGATTACTATACTTATTACTCTTATTATTATCAATCTAACTCATATTATTAGCCATATTATGCTTATAATATCGATTGAACGACAATTACTATACTTGTTACTCTTATTATTATCAATCTAACTCATATTATTAGCCATATTATGCTTATATTATCGATAGGACGACAATTACTATACTCATTACTCTTATTATTATCAATCTAACTCATATTATTAGCCATATTATGGTTATATGATCGATAGAACGACAATTACTATACTTATTACTCTTATTATTATCAATCTAACTCATATTATTAGCCATATTATGGTTATATGATCGATAGAACGACAATTACTATACTTATTACTCTTATTATTATCAATCTATCTCATATTATTAGCCATATTATGCTTATATGATCGATTGAACGCCAATTTCTATACTTGTTACTCTCATTATTATCAATCTAACTCATATTATTAGCCATATTATGCTTATATGATCGATTGAACGAAGATTACTGTACTTATTACTCTTATTATTACCAATCTAACTGATATTATTAGCCATATTATGCTTATATTATCGATTGAACGACAATTACTATACTTGTTACTCTTATTATTATCAATCTAACTCATATTATTGGCCATATTATGTGGATATGATCGATAGGACGACAATTACTATACTCATTACTCTTATTATTATCAATCTAACTCATATTATTAGCCATATTATGGTTATATGATCGATAGAACGACAATTACTATACTTATTACTCTTATTATTATCAATCTATCTAATATTATTAGCCATATTATGCTTATATGATCGATTGAACGCCAATTTCTATACTTGTTACTCTCATTATTATCAATCTAACTCATATTATTAGCCATATTATGCTTATATGATCGATAGAACGACAATTACTATACTTATTACTCTTATTATTATCAATCTAACTCATATTATTAGCCATATTATGCTTATATGATCGATAGAACGACAATTTCTAAACCTGTTACTCTCATTATTATCAATCTAACTCATATTATTAGCCATATTATGCATATATGATCGATAGAACGACAATTACTATACTTGTTACTCTTATAATTATCAATCTAACTCATATTATTAGCCATATTATGCTTATATGATCGATTGAACGAAGATTACTGTACTTATTACTCTTATTATTATCAATCTAACTCATATTATTGGCCATATTATGTGGATATGATCGATAGAACGACAATTACTATACTCATTACTCTTATTATTATCAATCTAACTCATATTATTAGCCATATTATGCTTATATGATCGATAGAACGACAATTTCTAAACCTGTTACTCTCATTATTATCAATCTAACTCATATTATTAGCCATATTATGCTTATATGATCGATTGAACGAGGATTACTGTACTTATTACTCTTATTATTACCAATCTAACTCATATTATTAGCCATATAATGCTTAAATTATCGATAGAACGACAATTACTATACTTGTTACTCTTATTATTATCAATCTAACTCATATTATTAGCCATATTATGCTTATAATATCGATTGAACGACAATTACTATACTTGTTACTCTTATTATTATCAATCTAACTCATATTATTGGCCATATTATGTGGATATGATCGATAGGACGACAATTACTATACTCATTACTCTTATTATTATCAATCTAACTCATATTATTAGCCATATTATGGTTATATGATCGATAGAACGACAATTACTATACTTAATACTCTTATTATTATCAATCTATCTAATATTATTAGCCATATTATGCTTATATGATCGATTGAACGCCAATTTCTATACTTGTTACTCTCATTATTATCAATCTAACTCATATTATTAGCCATATTATGCTTATATGATCGATAGAACGACAATTACTATACTTATTACTCTTATTATTATCAATCTAACTCATATTATTAGCCATATTATGCTTATATGATCGATAGAACGACAATTTCTAAACCTGTTACTCTCATTATTATCAATCTAACTCATATTATTAGCCATATTATGCTTATATGATCGATAGAATGACAATTACTATACTTATTACTCTTATTATTATCAATCTAACTCATATTATTAGCCATATTATGCTTATAATATCGATTGAACGACAATTACTATACTTGCTACTCTTATTATTATCAATCTAACTCATATTATTAGCCATATTATGCTTATATTATCGATAGAACGACAATTACGATACTTGTTACTCTTATTATTATCAATCTAACTCATATTATTGGCCATATTATGTGGATATGATCGATAGAACGACAATTACTATACACATTACTCTTATTATTATCAATCTAACTCATATTATTAGCCATATTTTGCTTATATGATCGATAGAACGACAATTTCTAAACCTGTTACTCTCATTATTATCAATCTAACTCATATTATTAGCCATATTATGCTTATATGATCGATTGAACGAAGATTACTGTACTTATTACTCTTATTATTATCAATCTAACTCATATTATTGGCCATATTATGTGGATATGATCGATAGAACGACAATTACTATACTCATTACTCTTATTATTATCAATCTAACTCATATTATTAGCCATATTATGCTTATATGATCGATAGAACGACAATTTCTAAACCTGTTACTCTCATTATTATCAATCTAACTCATATTATTAGCCATATTATGCTTATATGATCGATTGAACGAGGATTACTGTACTTATTACTCTTATTATTACCAATCTAACTCATATTATTAGCCATATAATGCTTAAATTATCGATAGAACGACAATTACTATACTTGTTACTCTTATTATTATCAATCTAACTCATATTATTAGCCATATTATGCTTATAATATCGATTGAACGACAATTACTATACTTGTTACTCTTATTATTATCAATCTAACTCATATTATTGGCCATATTATGTGGATATGATCGATAGGACGACAATTACTATACTCATTACTCTTATTATTATCAATCTAACTCATATTATTAGCCATATTATGGTTATATGATCGATAGAACGACAATTACTATACTTAATACTCTTATTATTATCAATCTATCTAATATTATTAGCCATATTATGCTTATATGATCGATTGAACGCCAATTTCTATACTTGTTACTCTCATTATTATCAATCTAACTCATATTATTAGCCATATTATGCTTATATGATCGATAGAACGACAATTACTATACTTATTACTCTTATTATTATCAATCTAACTCATATTATTAGCCATATTATGCTTATATGATCGATAGAACGACAATTTCTAAACCTGTTACTCTCATTATTATCAATCTAACTCATATTATTAGCCATATTATGCTTATATGATCGATAGAATGACAATTACTATACTTATTACTCTTATTATTATCAATCTAACTCATATTATTAGCCATATTATGCTTATAATATCGATTGAACGACAATTACTATACTTGCTACTCTTATTATTATCAATCTAACTCATATTATTAGCCATATTATGCTTATATTATCGATAGAACGACAATTACGATACTTGTTACTCTTATTATTATCAATCTAACTCATATTATTGGCCATATTATGTGGATATGATCGATAGAACGACAATTACTATACACATTACTCTTATTATTATCAATCTAACTCATATTATTAGCCATATTTTGCTTATATGATCGATAGAACGACAATTTCTAAACCTGTTACTCTCATTATTATCAATCTAACTCATATTATTAGCCATATTATGCTTATATGATCGATAGAATGACAATTACTATACTTATTACTCTTATTATTATCAATCTAACTCATATTATTAGCCATATTATGCTTATATGATCGATTGAACGCCAATTTCTATACTTGTTACTCTCATTATTATCAATCTAACTCATATTATTAGCCATATTTTGCTTATATGATCTATAGAACGACAATTTCTAAACCTGTTACTCTCATTATTATCAATCTAACTCATATTATTAGCCATATTATGCTTATATGATCGATAGAATGACAATTACTATACTTATTACTCTTATTATTATCAATCTAACTCATATTATTAGCCATATTATGCTTATAATATCGATTGAACGACAATTACTATACTTGCTACTCTTATTATTATCAATCTAACTCATATTATTAGCCATATTATGCTTATATTATCGATAGAACGACAATTACGATACTTGTTACTCTTATTATTATCAATCTAACTCATATTATTGGCCATATTATGCTTATATGATCGATTGAACGCCAATTTCTATACTTGTTACTCTCATTATTATCAATCTAACTCATATTATTAGCCATATTTTGCTTATATGATCGATAGAACGACAATTTCTAAACCTGTTACTCTCATTATTATCAATCTAACTCATATTATTAGCCATATTATGCTTATATGATCGATAGAATGACAATTACTATACTTATTACTCTTATTATTATCAATCTAACTCATATTATTAGCCATATTATGCTTATAATATCGATTGAACGACAATTACTATACTTGCTACTCTTATTATTATCAATCTAACTCATATTATTAGCCATATTATGCTTATATTATCGATAGAACGACAATTACGATACTTGTTACTCTTATTATTATCAATCTAACTCATATTATTGGCCATATTATGTGGATATGATCGATAGAACGACAATTACTATACTCATTACTCTTATTATTATCAATCTAACTCATATTATTAGCCATATTATGCTTATATGATCGATAGAACGACAATTTCTAAACCTGTTACTCTCATTATTATCAATCTAACTCATATTATTAGCCATATTATGCTTATATGATCGATTGAACGAGGATTACTGTACTTATTACTCTTATTATTACCAATCTAACTCATATTATTAGCCATGTAATGCTTAAATTATCGATAGAACGACAATTACTATACTTGTTACTCTTATTATTATCAATCTAACTCATATTATTAGCCATATTATGCTTATATGATCGATTGAACGACAATTTCTATACTTGTTACTCTCATTATTATCAATCTAACTCATATTATTAGCCATATTATGCTTATATGATCGATAGAACGACAAATACTATACTTATTACTCTTATTATTATCAATCTAACTCATATTATTAGCCATATTATGCTTATATTATCGATAGAACGACAATTACTATACTTGTTACTCTTATTATTATCAATCTAACTCATATTATTAGCCATATTATGCTTATATGATCGATTGAACGACAATTTCTATACTTGTTACTCTCATTATTATCAATCTAACTCATATTATTAGCCATATTTTGCTTATATGATCGATAGAACGACAATTTCTAAACCTGTTACTCTCATTATTATCAATCTAACTCATATTATTAGCCATATTATGCTTATATGATCGATAGAATGACAATTACTATACTTATTACTGTTATTATTTCAATCTAACTCATATTATTGGCCATATTATGCATATATGATCGATAGAACGACAATTACTATACTTGTTACTCTTATAATTATCAATCTAACTCATATTATTAGCCATATTATGCTTATATGATCGATTGAACGACAATTTCTATACTTGTTACTCTCATTATTAACAATCTAACTCATATTATTAGCCATATTATGCTTATATGATCGATAGAACGACAATTACTATACTTATTACTCTTATTATTATCAATCTAACTCATATTATTAGCCATATTATGCTTATAATATCGATTGAACGACAATTACTATACTTGTTACTCTTATTATTATCAATCTAACTCATATTATTAGCCATATTATGCTTATATTATCGATAGAACGACGATTACTGTACTTGTTACTCTTATTATTATCAATCTAACTCATATTATTGGCCATATTATGTGGATATGATCGATAGGACGATAATCACTATACTCATTACTCTTATTATTATCAATCTAACTCATATTATTAGCCATATTATGGTTATATGATCGATAGAACGACAATTTCTAAACCTGTTACTCTCATTATTATCAATCTAACTCATATTATTAGCCATATTATGCTTATATGATCGATAGAATGACAATTACTATACTTATTCCTCTTACTATTATCAAGCTAACTCATATTATTAGCCATATTATGCTTATATGATCGATTGAACGAAGATTACTGTACTTATTACTCTTATTATTATCAATCTAACTCATATTATTTTCCATATTATGTGGATATGATCGATAGAACGACAATTACTATACTCATTACTCTTATTATTAGCAATCTAACTCATATTATTAGCCATATTATGGTTATATGATCGATAGAACGACAATTACTATACTTATTACTCTTATTATTATCAATCTATCTCATATTATTAGCCATATTATGCTTATACGATCGATTGAACGCCAATTTCTATACTTGTTACTCTCATTATTATCAATCTAACCCATATTATTAGCCATATTATGTTTATATGATCGATAGAACGACAATTACTATACTTATTACTCTTATTATTATCAATCTAACTCATATTATTAGCCATATTATGCTTATATGATCGATAGAACGACAATTACTATACTTATTACTGTTATTATTTCAATCTAACTCATATTATTAGCCATATTATGCTTATATGATCGATTGAACGACAATTTCTAAACCTGTTACTCTCATTATTATCAATCTAACTCACATTATTAGCCATATTATGCTTATATGATCGATAGAATGACAATTACTATACTTATTCCTCTTACTATTATCAAGCTAACTCATATTATTAGCCATATTATGCTTATATGATCGATTGAACGAAGATTACTGTACTTATTACTCTTATTATTACCAATCTAACTCATATTATTAGCCATATTATGCTTATATTATCGATAGAACGACAATTACTATATTTGTACTCTTATTATTATCAATCTAACTCACATTATTAGCCATATTATGCTTATATGATCGATTGAACGACAATTTCTAAACCTGTTACTCTCATTATTATCAATCTAACTCATATTATTAGCCATATTATGCTTATATGTTCGATAGGACGACAATTGCTATACTCATTACTCTTATTATTATCAATTTAAGTCATATTATTAGCCATATTATGCTTATATGATCGATAGAACGACAATTACTATACTTATTACTGTTATTATTTCAATCTAACTCATATTATTGGCCATATTATGCATATATGATCGATAGAACGACAATTACTATACTTGTTACTCTTATAATTATCAATCTAACTCATATTATTAGCCATATTATGCTTATATGATCGATTGAACGACAATTTCTAAACCTGGTACTCTCATTATTATCAATCTAACTCATATTATTAGCCATATTATGCTTATATGATCGATTGAACGAGGATTACTGTACTTATTACTCTTATTATTAGCAGTCTAACTCATATTATTAGCCATATAATGCTTAAATTATCGATAGAACGACAATTACTATACTTGTTACTCTTATTATTATCAATCTAACTCATATTATTAGCCATATTATGCTTATATGATCGATTGAACGACAATTTCTATACTTGTTACTCTCATTATTATCAATCTAACTCATATTATTAGCCATATTATGCTTATATGATCGATAGAACGACGATTACTATACTTATTACTCTTATTATTACCAATCTAACTCATATTATTAGCCATATAATGCTTAAATTATCGATAGAACGACAATTACTATACTTGTTACTCTTATTATTATCAATCTAACTCATATTATTAGCCATATTATGCTTATATGATCGATAGAACGACAATTACTATACTTGTTACTCCTATAATTATCAATCTAACTCATATTATTAGCCATATTATGCTTATATGATCGATTGAACGAAGATTACTGTACTTATTACTCTTATTATTATCAATCTAACTCATATTATTGGCCATATTATGTGGATATGATCGATAGAACGACAATTACTATACTCATTACTCTTATTATTATCAATCTAACTCATATTATTAGCCATATTATGCTTATATGATCGATAGAACGACAATTTCTAAACCCGTTACTCTCATTATTATCAATCTAACTCATATTATTAGCCATATTATGCTTATATGATCGATTGAACGACAATTACGATACTTGTTACTCTTATTATTATCAATCTAACTCATATTATTGGCCATATTATGTGGATATGATCGATAGAACGACAATTACTATACTCATTACTCTTATTATTATCAATCTAACTCATATTATTAGCCATATTATGCTTATATGATCGATAGAACGACAATTTCTAAACCTGTTACTCTCATTATTATCAATCTAACTCATATTATTAGCCATATTATGCTTATATGATCGATTGAACGAGGATTACTGTACTTATTACTCTTATTATTACCAATCTAACTCATATTATTAGCCATGTAATGCTTAAATTATCGATAGAACGACAATTACTATACTTGTTACTCTTATTATTATCAATCTAACTCATATTATTAGCCATATTATGCTTATATGATCGATTGAACGACAATTTCTATACTTGTTACTCTCATTATTATCAATCTAACTCATATTATTAGCCATATTATGCTTATATGATCGATAGAACGACAAATACTATACTTATTACTCTTATTATTATCAATCTAACTCATATTATTAGCCATATTATGCTTATATTATCGATAGAACGACAATTACTATACTTGTTACTCTTATTATTATCAATCTAACTCATATTATTAGCCATATTATGCTTATATGATCGATTGAACGACAATTTCTATACTTGTTACTCTCATTATTATCAATCTAACTCATATTATTAGCCATATTTTGCTTATATGATCGATAGAACGACAATTTCTAAACCTGTTACTCTCATTATTATCAATCTAACTCATATTATTAGCCATATTATGCTTATATGATCGATAGAATGACAATTACTATACTTATTACTGTTATTATTTCAATCTAACTCATATTATTGGCCATATTATGCATATATGATCGATAGAACGACAATTACTATACTTGTTACTCTTATAATTATCAATCTAACTCATATTATTAGCCATATTATGCTTATATGATCGATTGAACGACAATTTCTATACTTGTTACTCTCATTATTAACAATCTAACTCATATTATTAGCCATATTATGCTTATATGATCGATAGAACGACAATTACTATACTTATTACCCTTATTATTATCAATCTAACTCATATTATTAGCCATATTATGCTTATAATATCGATTGAACGACAATTACTATACTTGCTACTCTTATTATTATCAATCTAACTCATATTATTAGCCATATTATGCTTATATTATCGATAGAACGACAATTACGATACTTGTTACTCTTATTATTATCAATCTAACTCATATTATTGGCCATATTATGTGGATATGATCGATAGAACGACAATTACTATACTCATTACTCTTATTATTATCAATCTAACTCATATTATTAGCCATATTATGCTTATATGATCGATAGAACGACAATTTCTAAACCTGTTACTCTCATTATTATCAATCTAACTCATATTATTAGCCATATTATGCTTATATGATCGATTGAACGAGGATTACTGTACTTATTACTCTTATTATTACCAATCTAACTCATATTATTAGCCATGTAATGCTTAAATTATCGATAGAACGACAATTACTATACTTGTTACTCTTATTATTATCAATCTAACTCATATTATTAGCCATATTATGCTTATATGATCGATAGAACGACAATTTCTAAACCTGTTCCTCTCATTATTATCAATCTATCTCATATTATTAGCCATATTATGCTTATATGATCGATAGAACGACAATTACTATACTTATTACTCTTATTATTATCAATCTATCTCACATTATTAGCCATATTATGCTTATATGATCGATTGAACGCCAATTTCTATACTCGTTACTCTCATTATTATCAATCTAACTCATATTATTAGCCATATTATGGTTATATGATCGATAGAACGACAATTACTATACTTATTACTCTTATTATTATCAATCTAACTCATATTATTAGCCATATTATGCTTATATGATCGATAGAACGACAATTTCTATACTTGTTACTCTCATTATTATCAATCTAACTCATATTATTAGCCATATTATGCTTATATGATCGATAGAACGACAATTACTATACTTATTACTCTTATTATTATCAATCTAACTCATATTATTAGCCATATTATGCTTATAATATCGATTGAACGACAATTACTATACTTGTTACTCTTATTATTATCAATCTAACTCATATTATTAGCCATATTATGCTTATATGATCGATAGAACGACAATTACTATACTTATTACTCTTATTATTATCAATCTAACTCATATTATTAGCCATATTATGCTTATATGATCGATAGAACGACAATTACTATACTTATTACTGTTATTATTTCAATCTATCTCATATTATTGGCCATATTATGCATATATGATCGATAGAACGACAATTACTATACTTGTTACTCTTATAATTATCAATCTAACTCATATTATTAGCCATATTATGCTTATATGATCGATTGAACGAAGATTACTGTACTTATTACTCTTATTATTACCAATCTAACTCATATTATTAGCCATATAATGCTTAAATTATCGATAGAACGACAATTACTATACTTGTTACTCTTATTACACTGTTCAACACGAATTTTGTTTTCTAATTCCCATTGGGTGATCCTTGTAGGGTTTCTCGTCCTGAACAAGAATCCGAAAACCGAATTGCTCTATCACCCTCAGTTTTTGAAAAACACGAGCTTTTGTAAAAACACGTGTTTTGGGTAGAAAATGCGATATTGCGAGAAAACTAAAAAAGCTAGGACATTCAAATTAGTTTTAAAAGATAGGGGAGAGTTACCCAATTAAATTGGTATATATAATTGTTATATTGCATAATTCTAAGTGGGTGTAAATATTGATGAAAGTTTAAAAAACGGCCGTGGTACGCATTTCCTACGTATTATTTTTGCATTTTTGGAAAAAGTTATTTGTCTAGCGCGAATTTGCTATACAGTATCGAATTCTACAGACATTTCTGATTAAGAAACTATACGGGGTAAGTGTTGTAGCTGTATGCAATTCCAGTAAATCGAAAAAATATCTGCCGGGAGCATGCACGCGGCGTTTTGCCGCCAGGCGGCCATAGCTCGCTCTCCTCGCCGAGTCAGTGCCGTAGCTACGCGCAATCAACATCAATGATGGGGCTTAATATGCATCCACTTTTTATATTTACAATGTTTAATTTTTTTTAATATTATTATTTCATAATTATTATTGTTCATATTTTGTTATTGATCGTTATTATTTTTAGCTACCAACGATACAATTATAAAATATTATAACTCAAAATTTAAGAATCAAATGATTGAAGACAGATTTGAAATCTGTTTATAATATAGAAAAAATAAAATGTATACAATAGAAAGTTTTTCTATATTATAAACAGATTTCAAAACTGTCAATCATTTGATTTTTAAATTTTGAATTATAATATTTTATAATTGTATCGTTGGTAGCTAAAAATAATAACGATCAATAACAAATTATGAACAATAATAATTATGAAATAATAATATTAAAAAAAATTAAACATTGTAAATATAAAAAGTGGATGCATATTAAGCCCCATCATTGATGTTGATTGCGCGTAGCTACGGCACTGACTCGGCGAGGAGAGCGAGCTATGGCCGCCTGGCGGCAAAACGCCGCGTGCATGCTCCCGGCAGATATTTTTTCGATTTACTGGAATTGCATACAGCTACAACACTTACCCCGTATAGTTTCTTAATCAGAAATGTCTGTAGAATTCGATACTGTATAGCAAATTCGCGCTAGACAAATAACTTTTTCCAAAAATGCAAAAATAATACGTAGGAAATGCGTACCACGGCCGTTTTTTAAACTTTCATCAATATTTACACCCACTTAGAATTATGCAATATAACAATTATATATACCAATTTAATTGGGTAACTCTCCCCTATCTTTTAAAACTAATTTGAATGTCCTAGCTTTTTTAGTTTTCTCGCAATATCGCATTTTCTACCCAAAACACGTGTTTTTACAAAAGCTCGTGTTTTTCAAAAACTGAGGGTGATAGAGCAATTCGGTTTTCGGATTCTTGTTCAGGACGAGAAACTCTACAAGGATCACCCAATGGGTATTGGAAAACATAAAAAAAGTTTAAATTTGTTGGACAGTGTTATTATCAATCTAACTCATATTGTTAGCCATATTATGCTTATATGATCGATTGAACGACAATTTCTATACTTGTTACTCTCATTATTATCAATCTAACTCATATTCTAAGCCATATTATGCTTATATGATCGATAGAACGACAATTACTATACTTATTACTCTTATTATTATCAATCTAACTCATATTATTAGCCATATTATGCTTATAATATCGATTGAACGACAATTACTATACTTGTTACTCTTATTATTATCAATCTAACTCATATTATTAGCCATATTATGCTTATATGATCGATAGAACGACAATTACTATACTTATTACTCTTATTATTATCAATCTAACTCATATTATTAGCCATATTATGCTTATATTATCGATAGAACGACAATTACTATACTTATTACTGTTATTATTTCAATCTAACTCATATTATTAGCCATATTATGCTTATATGATCGATTGAACGACAATTTCTACACTTGTTACTCTCATTATTATCAATCTAACTCATATTATTAGCCATATTTTGCTTATATGATCGATAGAACGACAATTTCTAAACCTGTTACTCTCATTATTATCAATCTAACTCATATTATTAGCCATATTATGCTTATATTATCGATAGAACGACATATACTATGCTTGTTACTCATATTATTATCAATCTAACTCACATTATTCGCCATATTATGCTTATATGATCGATTGAACGACAATTACTATACTTGTTACTCTTACTATTATCAATCTAACTCATACTATTAGCCATATCATGCTTATATTATCGATAGAACGACAATTACTATACTTGTTACTCTTATTATTATCAATCTAACTCTTATTATTGGCCATATTATGTGGATATGATCGATAGGACGACAATTACTGTACTCATTACTCTTATTATTATCAATCTAACTCATATTATTAACCATATAATGCAGATATGATCGATAGAACGACAATTACTATACTCATTACTCTTATTATTATCAATCTAACTCATATTATTAGCCATATTATGCTTATATGATCGATAGAACGACAATTACTATACTTATTACTGTTATTATTTCAATCTAACTCATATTATTAGCCATATTATGCTTATATTACCGATAGAACGACAATTACTATACTTGTTACTCTTATTATTATCAATCTAACTCATATTATTAGCCATATTATGCTTATATGATCGATAGAACGACAATTACTATACTTGTTACTCTTATTATTATCAATCTAACTTATATTATTAGCCATATTATGCTTATATGATCGATTGAACGACAATTTCTATACTTGTTACTCTCATTATTATCAATCTAACTCATATTATTAGCCATATTATGCTTATATGATCGATAGAACGACGATTACTATACTTATTACTCTTATTATTATCAATCTAACTCATATTATTAGCCATATTATGCTTATAATATCGATTGAACGACAATTACTATACTTGTTACTCTTATTATTATCAATCTAACTCATATTATTAGCCATATTATGCTTATATTATCGATAGGACGACAATTACTATACTCATTACTCTTATTATTATCAATCTAACTCATATTATTAGCCATATTATGGTTATATGATCGATAGAACGACAATTACTATACTTATTACTCTTATTATTATCAATCTAACTCATATTATTAGCCATATTATGGTTATATGATCGATAGAACGACAATTACTATACTTATTACTCTTATTATTATCAATCTATCTCATATTATTAGCCATATTATGCTTATATGATCGATTGAACGCCAATTTCTATACTTGTTACTCTCATTATTATCAATCTAACTCATATTATTAGCCATATTATGCTTATATGATCGATTGAACGAAGATTACTGTACTTATTACTCTTATTATTACCAATCTAACTGATATTATTAGCCATATTATGCTTATATTATCGATTGAACGACAATTACTATACTTGTTACTCTTATTATTATCAATCTAACTCATATTATTGGCCATATTATGTGGATATGATCGATAGGACGACAATTACTATACTCATTACTCTTATTATTATCAATCTAACTCATATTATTAGCCATATTATGGTTATATGATCGATAGAACGACAATTACTATACTTATTACTCTTATTATTATCAATCTATCTAATATTATTAGCCATATTATGCTTATATGATCGATTGAACGCCAATTTCTATACTTGTTACTCTCATTATTATCAATCTAACTCATATTATTAGCCATATTATGCTTATATGATCGATAGAACGACAATTACTATACTTATTACTCTTATTATTATCAATCTAACTCATATTATTAGCCATATTATGCTTATATGATCGATAGAACGACAATTTCTAAACCTGTTACTCTCATTATTATCAATCTAACTCATATTATTAGCCATATTATGCATATATGATCGATAGAACGACAATTACTATACTTGTTACTCTTATAATTATCAATCTAACTCATATTATTAGCCATATTATGCTTATATGATCGATTGAACGAAGATTACTGTACTTATTACTCTTATTATTATCAATCTAACTCATATTATTGGCCATATTATGTGGATATGATCGATAGAACGACAATTACTATACTCATTACTCTTATTATTATCAATCTAACTCATATTATTAGCCATATTATGCTTATATGATCGATAGAACGACAATTTCTAAACCTGTTACTCTCATTATTATCAATCTAACTCATATTATTAGCCATATTATGCTTATATGATCGATTGAACGAGGATTACTGTACTTATTACTCTTATTATTACCAATCTAACTCATATTATTAGCCATATAATGCTTAAATTATCGATAGAACGACAATTACTATACTTGTTACTCTTATTATTATCAATCTAACTCATATTATTAGCCATATTATGCTTATAATATCGATTGAACGACAATTACTATACTTGTTACTCTTATTATTATCAATCTAACTCATATTATTGGCCATATTATGTGGATATGATCGATAGGACGACAATTACTATACTCATTACTCTTATTATTATCAATCTAACTCATATTATTAGCCATATTATGGTTATATGATCGATAGAACGACAATTACTATACTTAATACTCTTATTATTATCAATCTATCTAATATTATTAGCCATATTATGCTTATATGATCGATTGAACGCCAATTTCTATACTTGTTACTCTCATTATTATCAATCTAACTCATATTATTAGCCATATTATGCTTATATGATCGATAGAACGACAATTACTATACTTATTACTCTTATTATTATCAATCTAACTCATATTATTAGCCATATTATGCTTATATGATCGATAGAACGACAATTTCTAAACCTGTTACTCTCATTATTATCAATCTAACTCATATTATTAGCCATATTATGCTTATATGATCGATAGAATGACAATTACTATACTTATTACTCTTATTATTATCAATCTAACTCATATTATTAGCCATATTATGCTTATAATATCGATTGAACGACAATTACTATACTTGCTACTCTTATTATTATCAATCTAACTCATATTATTAGCCATATTATGCTTATATTATCGATAGAACGACAATTACGATACTTGTTACTCTTATTATTATCAATCTAACTCATATTATTGGCCATATTATGTGGATATGATCGATAGAACGACAATTACTATACACATTACTCTTATTATTATCAATCTAACTCATATTATTAGCCATATTTTGCTTATATGATCGATAGAACGACAATTTCTAAACCTGTTACTCTCATTATTATCAATCTAACTCATATTATTAGCCATATTATGCTTATATGATCGATAGAATGACAATTACTATACTTATTACTCTTATTATTATCAATCTAACTCATATTATTAGCCATATTATGCTTATATGATCGATTGAACGCCAATTTCTATACTTGTTACTCTCATTATTATCAATCTAACTCATATTATTAGCCATATTTTGCTTATATGATCGATAGAACGACAATTTCTAAACCTGTTACTCTCATTATTATCAATCTAACTCATATTATTAGCCATATTATGCTTATATGATCGATAGAATGACAATTACTATACTTATTACTCTTATTATTATCAATCTAACTCATATTATTAGCCATATTATGCTTATAATATCGATTGAACGACAATTACTATACTTGCTACTCTTATTATTATCAATCTAACTCATATTATTAGCCATATTATGCTTATATTATCGATAGAACGACAATTACGATACTTGTTACTCTTATTATTATCAATCTAACTCATATTATTGGCCATATTATGTGGATATGATCGATAGAACGACAATTACTATACTCATTACTCTTATTATTATCAATCTAACTCATATTATTAGCCATATTATGCTTATATGATCGATAGAACGACAATTTCTAAACCTGTTACTCTCATTATTATCAATCTAACTCATATTATTAGCCATATTATGCTTATATGATCGATTGAACGAGGATTACTGTACTTATTACTCTTATTATTACCAATCTAACTCATATTATTAGCCATGTAATGCTTAAATTATCGATAGAACGACAATTACTATACTTGTTACTCTTATTATTATCAATCTAACTCATATTATTAGCCATATTATGCTTATATGATCGATTGAACGACAATTTCTATACTTGTTACTCTCATTATTATCAATCTAACTCATATTATTAGCCATATTATGCTTATATGATCGATAGAACGACAAATACTATACTTATTACTCTTATTATTATCAATCTAACTCATATTATTAGCCATATTATGCTTATATTATCGATAGAACGACAATTACTATACTTGTTACTCTTATTATTATCAATCTAACTCATATTATTAGCCATATTATGCTTATATGATCGATTGAACGACAATTTCTATACTTGTTACTCTCATTATTATCAATCTAACTCATATTATTAGCCATATTTTGCTTATATGATCGATAGAACGACAATTTCTAAACCTGTTACTCTCATTATTATCAATCTAACTCATATTATTAGCCATATTATGCTTATATGATCGATAGAATGACAATTACTATACTTATTACTGTTATTATTTCAATCTAACTCATATTATTGGCCATATTATGCATATATGATCGATAGAACGACAATTACTATACTTGTTACTCTTATAATTATCAATCTAACTCATATTATTAGCCATATTATGCTTATATGATCGATTGAACGACAATTTCTATACTTGTTACTCTCATTATTAACAATCTAACTCATATTATTAGCCATATTATGCTTATATGATCGATAGAACGACAATTACTATACTTATTACTCTTATTATTATCAATCTAACTCATATTATTAGCCATATTATGCTTATATTATCGATAGAACGACAATTACTATACTTGTTACTCTTATTATTATCAATCTAACTCATATTATTAGCCATATTATGCTTATATGATCGATTGAACGACAATTTCTAAACCTGTTACTCTCATTATTATCAATCTAACTCATATTATTAGCCATATTATGCTTATATGTTCGATAGGACGACAATTGCTATACTCATTACTCTTATTATTATCAATTTAAGTCATATTATTAGCCATATTATGCTTATATGATCGATAGAACGACAATTACTATACTTATTACTGTTATTATTTCAATCTAACTCATATTATTGGCCATATTATGCATATATGATCGATAGAACGACAATTACTATACTTGTTACTCTTATAATTATCAATCTAACTCATATTATTAGCCATATTATGCTTATATGATCGATTGAACGACAATTTCTAAACCTGGTACTCTCATTATTATCAATCTAACTCATATTATTAGCCATATTATGCTTATATGATCGATTGAACGAGGATTACTGTACTTATTACTCTTATTATTAGCAGTCTAACTCATATTATTAGCCATATAATGCTTAAATTATCGATAGAACGACAATTACTATACTTGTTACTCTTATTATTATCAATCTAACTCATATTATTAGCCATATTATGCTTATATGATCGATTGAACGACAATTTCTATACTTGTTACTCTCATTATTATCAATCTAACTCATATTATTAGCCATATTATGCTTATATGATCGATAGAACGACGATTACTATACTTATTACTCTTATTATTACCAATCTAACTCATATTATTAGCCATATAATGCTTAAATTATCGATAGAACGACAATTACTATACTTGTTACTCTTATTATTATCAATCTAACTCATATTATTAGCCATATTATGCTTATATGATCGATAGAACGACAATTACTATACTTGTTACTCCTATAATTATCAATCTAACTCATATTATTAGCCATATTATGCTTATATGATCGATTGAACGAAGATTACTGTACTTATTACTCTTATTATTATCAATCTAACTCATATTATTGGCCATATTATGTGGATATGATCGATAGAACGACAATTACTATACTCATTACTCTTATTATTATCAATCTAACTCATATTATTAGCCATATTATGCTTATATGATCGATAGAACGACAATTTCTAAACCTGTTACTCTCATTATTATCAATCTAACTCATATTATTAGCCATATTATGCTTATATGATCGATTGAACGAGGATTACTGTACTTATTTCTCTTATTATTACCAATCTAACTCATATTATTAGCCATATAATGCTTAAATTATCGATAGAACGACAATTACTATACTTGTTACTCTTATTATTATCAATCTAACTCATATTATTAGCCATATTATGCTTATATGATCGATTGAACGACAATTTCTATACTTGTTACTCTCATTATTATCAATCTAACTCATATTATTAGCCATATTATGCTTATATGATCGATAGAACGACAATTACTATACTTGTTACTCTTATTATTATCAATCTAACTCATATTATTGGCCATATTATGTGGATATGATCGATAGGACGACAATTACTATACTCATTACTCTTATTATTATCAATCTAACTCATATTATTAGCCATATTATGCTTATATGATCGATAGAATGACAATTACTATACTTATTACTCTTATTATTATCAATCTAACTCATATTATTAGCCATATTATGCTTATAATATCGATTGAACGACAATTACTATACTTGCTACTCTTATTATTATCAATCTAACTCATATTATTAGCCATATTATGCTTATATTATCGATAGAACGACAATTACGATACTTGTTACTCTTATTATTATCAATCTAACTCATATTATTGGCCATATTATGTGGATATGATCGATAGAACGACAATTACTATACTCATTACTCTTATTATTATCAATCTAACTCATATTATTAGCCATATTATGCTTATATGATCGATAGAACGACAATTTCTAAACCTGTTACTCTCATTATTATCAATCTAACTCATATTATTAGCCATATTATGCTTATATGATCGATTGAACGAGGATTACTGTACTTATTACTCTTATTATTACCAATCTAACTCATATTATTAGCCATGTAATGCTTAAATTATCGATAGAACGACAATTACTATACTTGTTACTCTTATTATTATCAATCTAACTCATATTATTAGCCATATTATGCTTATATGATCGATTGAACGACAATTTCTATACTTGTTACTCTCATTATTATCAATCTAACTCATATTATTAGCCATATTATGCTTATATGATCGATAGAACGACAAATACTATACTTATTACTCTTATTATTATCAATCTAACTCATATTATTAGCCATATTATGCTTATATTATCGATAGAACGACAATTACTATACTTGTTACTCTTATTATTATCAATCTAACTCATATTATTAGCCATATTATGCTTATATGATCGATTGAACGACAATTTCTATACTTGTTACTCTCATTATTATCAATCTAACTCATATTATTAGCCATATTTTGCTTATATGATCGATAGAACGACAATTTCTAAACCTGTTACTCTCATTATTATCAATCTAACTCATATTATTAGCCATATTATGCTTATATGATCGATAGAATGACAATTACTATACTTATTACTGTTATTATTTCAATCTAACTCATATTATTGGCCATATTATGCATATATGATCGATAGAACGACAATTACTATACTTGTTACTCTTATAATTATCAATCTAACTCATATTATTAGCCATATTATGCTTATATGATCGATTGAACGACAATTTCTATACTTGTTACTCTCATTATTAACAATCTAACTCATATTATTAGCCATATTATGCTTATATGATCGATAGAACGACAATTACTATACTTATTACCCTTATTATTATCAATCTAACTCATATTATTAGCCATATTATGCTTATAATATCGATTGAACGACAATTACTATACTTGTTACTCTTATTATTATCAATCTAACTCATATTATTAGCCATATTATGCTTATATTATCGATAGAACGACGATTACTGTACTTGTTACTCTTATTATTATCAATCTAACTCATATTATTGGCCATATTATGTGGATATGATCGATAGGACGATAATCACTATACTCATTACTCTTATTATTATCAATCTAACTCATATTATTAGCCATATTATGGTTATATGATCGATAGAACGACAATTTCTAAACCTGTTACTCTCATTATTATCAATCTAACTCATATTATTAGCCATATTATGCTTATATGATCGATAGAATGACAATTACTATACTTATTCCTCTTACTATTATCAAGCTAACTCATATTATTAGCCATATTATGCTTATATGATCGATTGAACGAAGATTACTGTACTTATTACTCTTATTATTATCAATCTAACTCATATTATTTTCCATATTATGTGGATATGATCGATAGAACGACAATTACTATACTCATTACTCTTATTATTATCAATCTAACTCATATTATTAGCCATATTATGGTTATATGATCGATAGAACGACAATTACTATACTTATTACTCTTATTATTATCAATCTATCTCATATTATTAGCCATATTATGCTTATATGATCGATTGAACGCCAATTTCTATACTTGTTACTCTCATTATTATCAATCTAACCCATATTATTAGCCATATTATGCTTATATTATCGATAGAACGACAATTACTATATTTGTACTCTTATTATTATCAATCTAACTCACATTATTAGCCATATTATGCTTATATGATCGATTGAACGACAATTTCTATACTTGTTACTCTCATTATTATCAATCTAACTCACATTATTAGCCATATTTTGCTTATATGATCGATAGAACGACAATTTCTAAACCTGTTACTCTCATTATTATCAATCTAACTCATATTATTAGCCATATTATGCTTATATGATCGATAGAATGACAATTACTATACTTATTACTGTTATTATTTCAATCTAACTCATATTATTAGCCATATTATGCTTATATGATCGATTGAACGACAATTTCTATACTTGTTACTCTCATTATTATCAATCTAACTCATATTATTAGCCATATTATGCTTATATGATCGATAGAACGACAATTACTATACTTATTACTCTTATTATTATCAATCTAACTCATATTATTAGCCATATTATGCTTATAATATCGATTGAACGACAATTACTATACTTGTTACTCTTATTATTATCAATCTAACTCATATTATTAGCCATATTATGCTTATATTATCGATAGAACGACAATTACTATACTTGCTACTCTTATTATTATCAATCTAACTCATATTATTGGCCATATTATGTGGATATGATCGATAGGACGACAATTACTATACTCATTACTCTTATTATTATCAATCTAACTCATATTATTAGCCATATTATGGTTATATGATCGATAGAACGACAATTACTATACTTATTACTCTTATTATTATCAATCTATCTCATATTATTAGCCATATTATGCTTATATGATCGATTGAACGCCAATTTCTATACTTGTTACTCTCATTATTGTCAATCTAACTCATATTATTAGCCATATTATGCTTATATGATCGATAGAACGACAATTACTATACTTATTACTCTTATTATTATCAATCTAACTCATATTATTAGCCATATTATGCTTATATGATCGATAGAACGACAATTACTATACTTATTACTGTTATTATTTCAATCTAACTCATATTATTAGCCATATTATGCTTATATGATCGATTGAACGACAATTTCTAAACCTGTTACTCTCATTATTATCAATCTAACTCACATTATTAGCCATATTATGCTTATATGATCGATAGAATGACAATTACTATACTTATTCCTCTTACTATTATCAAGCTAACTCATATTATTAGCCATATTATGATTATATGATCGATTGAACGATGATTACTGTACTTATTACTCTTATTATTACCAATCTAACTCATATTATTAGCCATATTATGCTTATATTATCTATAGAACGACAATTACTATACTTGTTACTCTTATTATTATCAATCTAACTCATATTATTAGCCATATTATGCTTATATGATCGATTGAACGACAATTTCTAAACCTGTTACTCTCATTATTTTCAATCTAACTCATATTATTAGCCATATTATGCTTATGTGTTCGATAGGACGACAATTACTATACTCATTACTCTTATTATTATCAATCTAAGTCATATTATTAGCCATATTATGCTTATATGATCGATAGAACGACAATTACTATACTTATTACTGTTATTATTTCAATCTAACTCATATTATTGGCCATATTATGCATATATGATCGATAGAACGACAATTACTATACTTGTTACTCTTATAATTATCAATCTAACTCATATTATTAGCCATATTATGCTTATATGATCGATTGAACGACAATTTCTAAACCTGGTACTCTCATTATTATCAATCTAACTCATATTATTAGCCATATTATGCTTATATGATCGATAGAATGACAATTACTATACTTATTCCTCTTACTATTATCAAGCTAACTCATATTATTAGCCATATTATGCTTATATGATCGATTGAACGAAGATTACTGTACTTATTACTCTTATTATTATCAATCTAACTCATATTATTGGCCATATTATGTGGATATGATCGATAGAACGACAATTACTATACTCATTACTCTTATTATTATCAATCTAACTCATATTATTAGCCATATTATGCTTATATGATCGATAGAACGACAATTTCTAAACCTGTTACTCTCATTATTATCAATCTAACTCATATTATTAGCCATATTATGCTTATATGATCGATTGAACGAGGATTACTGTACTTATTACTCTTATTATTACCAATCTAACTCATATTATTAGCCATATTATGCTTATATTATCGATAGAACGACAATTACGATACTTGTTACTCTTATTATTATCAATCTAACTCAAATTATTGGCCATATTATGTGGATATGATCGATAGAACGACAATTACTATACTCATTACTCTTATTATTATCAATCTAACTCATATTATTAGCCATATTATGCTTATATGATCGATAGAACGACAATTTCTAAACCTGTTACTCTCACTATTATCAATCTAACTCATATTATTAGCCATATTATGCTTATATGATCGATTGAACGAGGATTACTGTACTTATTACTCTTATTATTACCAATCTAACTCATACTATTAGCCATGTAATGCTTAAATTATCGATAGAACGACAATTACTATACTTGTTACTCTTATTATTATCAATCTAACTCATATTATTAGCCATATTATGCTTATATGATCGATTGAACGACAATTTCTATACTTGTTACTCTCATTATTATCAATCTAACTCATATTATTAGCCATATTATGCTTATATGATCGATAGAACGACAAATACTATACTTATTACTCTTATTATTATCAATCTAACTCATATTATTAGCCATATTATGCTTATATTATCGATAGAACGACAATTACTATACTTGTTACTCTTATTATTATCAATCTAACTCATATTATTAGCCATATTATGCTTATATGATCGATTGAACGACAATTTCTATACTTGTTACTCTCATTATTATCAATCTAACTCATATTATTAGCCATATTTTGCTTATATGATCGATAGAACGACAATTTCTAAACCTGTTACTCTCATTATTATCAATCTAACTCATATTATTAGCCATATTATGCTTATATGATCGATAGAATGACAATTACTATACTTATTACTGTTATTATTTCAATCTAACTCATATTATTGGCCATATTATGCATATATGATCGATAGAACGACAATTACTATACTTGTTACTCTTATAATTATCAATCTAACTCATATTATTAGCCATATTATGCTTATATGATCGATTGAACGACAATTTCTATACTTGTTACTCTCATTATTATCAATCTAACTCATATTATTAGCCATATTATGCTTATATGATCGATAGAACGACAATTACTATACTTGTTACTCTCATTATTATCAATCTAACTCATATTATTAGCCATATTATGCTTATATGATCGATAGAACGACAATTACTATACTTATTACTCTTATTATTATCAATCTAACTCATATTATTAGCCATATTATGCTTATATGATCGATAGAACGACAATTACTATACTTATTACTGTTATTATTTCAATCTAACTCATATTATTAGCCATATTATGCTTATATGATCGATTGAACGACAATTTCTAAACCTGTTACTCTCATTATTATCAATCTAACTCACATTATTAGCCATATTATGCTTATATGATCGATAGAATGACAATTACTATACTTATTCCTCTTACTATTATCAAGCTAACTCATATTATTAGCCATATTATGCTTATATGATCGATTGAACGAAGATTACTGTACTTATTACTCTTATTATTACCAATCTAACTCATATTATTAGCCATATTATGCTTATATTATCGATAGAACGACAATTACTATACTTGTTACTCTTATTATTATCAATCTAACTCATATTATTAGCCATATTATGCTTATATGATCGATTGAACGACAATTTCTAAACCTGTTACTCTCATTATTATCAATCTAACTCATATTATTAGCCATATTATGCTTATATGTTCGATAGGACGACAATTACTATACTCATTACTCTTATTATTATCAATCTAAGTCATATTATTAGCCATATTATGCTTATATGATCGATAGAACGACAATTACTATACTTATTACTGTTATTATTTCAATCTAACTCATATTATTGGCCATATTATGCATATATGATCGATAGAACGACAATTACTATACTTGTTACTCTTATTATTATCAATCTAACTCATATTATTAGCCATATTATGCTTATATGATCGATAGAACGACAATTACTATACTTATTACTGTTATTATTTCAATCTATCTCATATTATTGGCCATATTATGCATATATGATCGATAGAACGACAATTACTATACTTGTTACTCTTATAATTATCAATCTAACTCATATTATTAGCCATATTATGCTTATATGATCGATTGAACGAAGATTACTGTACTTATTACTCTTATTATTACCAATCTAACTCATATTATTAGCCATATAATGCTTAAATTATCGATAGAACGACAATTACTATACTTGTTACTCTTATTATTATCAATCTAACTCATATTGTTAGCCATATTATGCTTATATGATCGATTGAACGACAATTTCTATACTTGTTACTCTCATTATTATCAATCTAACTCATATTCTAAGCCATATTATGCTTATATGATCGATAGAACGACAATTACTATACTTATTACTCTTATTATTATCAATCTAACTCATATTATTAGCCATATTATGCTTATAATATCGATTGAACGACAATTACTATACTTGTTACTCTTATTATTATCAATCTAACTCATATTATTAGCCATATTATGCTTATATGATCGATAGAACGACAATTACTATACTTATTACTCTTATTATTATCAATCTAACTCATATTATTAGCCATATTATGCTTATATTATCGATAGAACGACAATTACTATACTTATTACTGTTATTATTTCAATCTAACTCATATTATTAGCCATATTATGCTTATATGATCGATTGAACGACAATTTCTACACTTGTTACTCTCATTATTATCAATCTAACTCATATTATTAGCCATATTTTGCTTATATGATCGATAGAACGACAATTTCTAAACCTGTTACTCTCATTATTATCAATCTAACTCATATTATTAGCCATATTATGCTTATATTATCGATAGAACGACATATACTATGCTTGTTACTCATATTATTATCAATCTAACTCACATTATTCGCCATATTATGCTTATATGATCGATTGAACGACAATTACTATACTTGTTACTCTTACTATTATCAATCTAACTCATACTATTAGCCATATCATGCTTATATTATCGATAGAACGACAATTACTATACTTGTTACTCTTATTATTATCAATCTAACTCTTATTATTGGCCATATTATGTGGATATGATCGATAGGACGACAATTACTGTACTCATTACTCTTATTATTATCAATCTAACTCATATTATTAACCATATAATGCAGATATGATCGATAGAACGACAATTACTATACTCATTACTCTTATTATTATCAATCTAACTCATATTATTAGCCATATTATGCTTATATGATCGATAGAACGACAATTACTATACTTATTACTGTTATTATTTCAATCTAACTCATATTATTAGCCATATTATGCTTATATTACCGATAGAACGACAATTACTATACTTGTTACTCTTATTATTATCAATCTAACTCATATTATTAGCCATATTATGCTTATATGATCGATAGAACGACAATTACTATACTTGTTACTCTTATTATTATCAATCTAACTTATATTATTAGCCATATTATGCTTATATGATCGATTGAACGACAATTTCTATACTTGTTACTCTCATTATTATCAATCTAACTCATATTATTAGCCATATTATGCTTATATGATCGATAGAACGACGATTACTATACTTATTACTCTTATTATTATCAATCTAACTCATATTATTAGCCATATTATGCTTATAATATCGATTGAACGACAATTACTATACTTGTTACTCTTATTATTATCAATCTAACTCATATTATTAGCCATATTATGCTTATATTATCGATAGGACGACAATTACTATACTCATTACTCTTATTATTATCAATCTAACTCATATTATTAGCCATATTATGGTTATATGATCGATAGAACGACAATTACTATACTTATTACTCTTATTATTATCAATCTAACTCATATTATTAGCCATATTATGGTTATATGATCGATAGAACGACAATTACTATACTTATTACTCTTATTATTATCAATCTATCTCATATTATTAGCCATATTATGCTTATATGATCGATTGAACGCCAATTTCTATACTTGTTACTCTCATTATTATCAATCTAACTCATATTATTAGCCATATTATGCTTATATGATCGATTGAACGAAGATTACTGTACTTATTACTCTTATTATTACCAATCTAACTGATATTATTAGCCATATTATGCTTATATTATCGATTGAACGACAATTACTATACTTGTTACTCTTATTATTATCAATCTAACTCATATTATTGGCCATATTATGTGGATATGATCGATAGGACGACAATTACTATACTCATTACTCTTATTATTATCAATCTAACTCATATTATTAGCCATATTATGGTTATATGATCGATAGAACGACAATTACTATACTTATTACTCTTATTATTATCAATCTATCTAATATTATTAGCCATATTATGCTTATATGATCGATTGAACGCCAATTTCTATACTTGTTACTCTCATTATTATCAATCTAACTCATATTATTAGCCATATTATGCTTATATGATCGATAGAACGACAATTACTATACTTATTACTCTTATTATTATCAATCTAACTCATATTATTAGCCATATTATGCTTATATGATCGATAGAACGACAATTTCTAAACCTGTTACTCTCATTATTATCAATCTAACTCATATTATTAGCCATATTATGCATATATGATCGATAGAACGACAATTACTATACTTGTTACTCTTATAATTATCAATCTAACTCATATTATTAGCCATATTATGCTTATATGATCGATTGAACGAAGATTACTGTACTTATTACTCTTATTATTATCAATCTAACTCATATTATTGGCCATATTATGTGGATATGATCGATAGAACGACAATTACTATACTCATTACTCTTATTATTATCAATCTAACTCATATTATTAGCCATATTATGCTTATATGATCGATAGAACGACAATTTCTAAACCTGTTACTCTCATTATTATCAATCTAACTCATATTATTAGCCATATTATGCTTATATGATCGATTGAACGAGGATTACTGTACTTATTACTCTTATTATTACCAATCTAACTCATATTATTAGCCATATAATGCTTAAATTATCGATAGAACGACAATTACTATACTTGTTACTCTTATTATTATCAATCTAACTCATATTATTAGCCATATTATGCTTATAATATCGATTGAACGACAATTACTATACTTGTTACTCTTATTATTATCAATCTAACTCATATTATTGGCCATATTATGTGGATATGATCGATAGGACGACAATTACTATACTCATTACTCTTATTATTATCAATCTAACTCATATTATTAGCCATATTATGGTTATATGATCGATAGAACGACAATTACTATACTTAATACTCTTATTATTATCAATCTATCTAATATTATTAGCCATATTATGCTTATATGATCGATTGAACGCCAATTTCTATACTTGTTACTCTCATTATTATCAATCTAACTCATATTATTAGCCATATTATGCTTATATGATCGATAGAACGACAATTACTATACTTATTACTCTTATTATTATCAATCTAACTCATATTATTAGCCATATTATGCTTATATGATCGATAGAACGACAATTTCTAAACCTGTTACTCTCATTATTATCAATCTAACTCATATTATTAGCCATATTATGCTTATATGATCGATAGAATGACAATTACTATACTTATTACTCTTATTATTATCAATCTAACTCATATTATTAGCCATATTATGCTTATAATATCGATTGAACGACAATTACTATACTTGCTACTCTTATTATTATCAATCTAACTCATATTATTAGCCATATTATGCTTATATTATCGATAGAACGACAATTACGATACTTGTTACTCTTATTATTATCAATCTAACTCATATTATTGGCCATATTATGTGGATATGATCGATAGAACGACAATTACTATACACATTACTCTTATTATTATCAATCTAACTCATATTATTAGCCATATTTTGCTTATATGATCGATAGAACGACAATTTCTAAACCTGTTACTCTCATTATTATCAATCTAACTCATATTATTAGCCATATTATGCTTATATGATCGATAGAATGACAATTACTATACTTATTACTCTTATTATTATCAATCTAACTCATATTATTAGCCATATTATGCTTATATGATCGATTGAACGCCAATTTCTATACTTGTTACTCTCATTATTATCAATCTAACTCATATTATTAGCCATATTTTGCTTATATGATCGATAGAACGACAATTTCTAAACCTGTTACTCTCATTATTATCAATCTAACTCATATTATTAGCCATATTATGCTTATATGATCGATAGAATGACAATTACTATACTTATTACTCTTATTATTATCAATCTAACTCATATTATTAGCCATATTATGCTTATAATATCGATTGAACGACAATTACTATACTTGCTACTCTTATTATTATCAATCTAACTCATATTATTAGCCATATTATGCTTATATTATCGATAGAACGACAATTACGATACTTGTTACTCTTATTATTATCAATCTAACTCATATTATTGGCCATATTATGTGGATATGATCGATAGAACGACAATTACTATACTCATTACTCTTATTATTATCAATCTAACTCATATTATTAGCCATATTATGCTTATATGATCGATAGAACGACAATTTCTAAACCTGTTACTCTCATTATTATCAATCTAACTCATATTATTAGCCATATTATGCTTATATGATCGATTGAACGAGGATTACTGTACTTATTACTCTTATTATTACCAATCTAACTCATATTATTAGCCATGTAATGCTTAAATTATCGATAGAACGACAATTACTATACTTGTTACTCTTAGTATTATCAATCTAACTCATATTATTAGCCATATTATGCTTATATGATCGATTGAACGACAATTTCTATACTTGTTACTCTCATTATTATCAATCTAACTCATATTATTAGCCATATTATGCTTATATGATCGATAGAACGACAAATACTATACTTATTACTCTTATTATTATCAATCTAACTCATATTATTAGCCATATTATGCTTATATTATCGATAGAACGACAATTACTATACTTGTTACTCTTATTATTATCAATCTAACTCATATTATTAGCCATATTATGCTTATATGATCGATTGAACGACAATTTCTATACTTGTTACTCTCATTATTATCAATCTAACTCATATTATTAGCCATATTTTGCTTATATGATCGATAGAACGACAATTTCTAAACCTGTTACTCTCATTATTATCAATCTAACTCATATTATTAGCCATATTATGCTTATATGATCGATAGAATGACAATTACTATACTTATTACTGTTATTATTTCAATCTAACTCATATTATTGGCCATATTATGCATATATGATCGATAGAACGACAATTACTATACTTGTTACTCTTATAATTATCAATCTAACTCATATTATTAGCCATATTATGCTTATATGATCGATTGAACGACAATTTCTATACTTGTTACTCTCATTATTAACAATCTAACTCATATTATTAGCCATATTATGCTTATATGATCGATAGAACGACAATTACTATACTTATTACTCTTATTATTATCAATCTAACTCATATTATTAGCCATATTATGCTTATAATATCGATTGAACGACAATTACTATACTTGTTACTCTTATTATTATCAATCTAACTCATATTATTAGCCATATTATGCTTATATTATCGATAGAACGACGATTACTGTACTTGTTACTCTTATTATTATCAATCTAACTCATATTATTGGCCATATTATGTGGATATGATCGATAGGACGATAATCACTATACTCATTACTCTTATTATTATCAATCTAACTCATATTATTAGCCATATTATGGTTATATGATCGATAGAACGACAATTTCTAAACCTGTTACTCTCATTATTATCAATCTAACTCATATTATTAGCCATATTATGCTTATATGATCGATAGAATGACAATTACTATACTTATTCCTCTTACTATTATCAAGCTAACTCATATTATTAGCCATATTATGCTTATATGATCGATTGAACGAAGATTACTGTACTTATTACTCTTATTATTATCAATCTAACTCATATTATTTTCCATATTATGTGGATATGATCGATAGAACGACAATTACTATACTCATTACTCTTATTATTATCAATCTAACTCATATTATTAGCCATATTATGGTTATATGATCGATAGAACGACAATTACTATACTTATTACTCTTATTATTATCAATCTATCTCATATTATTAGCCATATTATGCTTATATGATCGATTGAACGCCAATTTCTATACTTGTTACTCTCATTATTATCAATCTAACCCATATTATTAGCCATATTATGTTTATATGATCGATAGAACGACAATTACTATACTTATTACTCTTATTATTATCAATCTAACTCATATTATTAGCCATATTATGCTTATATGATCGATAGAACGACAATTACTATACTTATTACTGTTATTATTTCAATCTAACTCATATTATTAGCCATATTATGCTTATATGATCGATTGAACGACAATTTCTAAACCTGTTACTCTCATTATTATCAATCTAACTCACATTATTAGCCATATTATGCTTATATGATCGATAGAATGACAATTACTATACTTATTCCTCTTACTATTATCAAGCTAACTCATATTATTAGCCATATTATGCTTATATGATCGATTGAACGAAGATTACTGTACTTATTACTCTTATTATTACCAATCTAACTCATATTATTAGCCATATTATGCTTATATTATCGATAGAACGACAATTACTATATTTGTACTCTTATTATTATCAATCTAACTCACATTATTAGCCATATTATGCTTATATGATCGATTGAACGACAATTTCTAAACCTGTTACTCTCATTATTATCAATCTAACTCATATTATTAGCCATATTATGCTTATATGTTCGATAGGACGACAATTGCTATACTCATTACTCTTATTATTATCAATTTAAGTCATATTATTAGCCATATTATGCTTATATGATCGATAGAACGACAATTACTATACTTATTACTGTTATTATTTCAATCTAACTCATATTATTGGCCATATTATGCATATATGATCGATAGAACGACAATTACTATACTTGTTACTCTTATAATTATCAATCTAACTCATATTATTAGCCATATTATGCTTATATGATCGATTGAACGACAATTTCTAAACCTGGTACTCTCATTATTATCAATCTAACTCATATTATTAGCCATATTATGCTTATATGATCGATTGAACGAGGATTACTGTACTTATTACTCTTATTATTAGCAGTCTAACTCATATTATTAGCCATATAATGCTTAAATTATCGATAGAACGACAATTACTATACTTGTTACTCTTATTATTATCAATCTAACTCATATTATTAGCCATATTATGCTTATATGATCGATTGAACGACAATTTCTATACTTGTTACTCTCATTATTATCAATCTAACTCATATTATTAGCCATATTATGCTTATATGATCGATAGAACGACGATTACTATACTTATTACTCTTATTATTACAATCTAACTCATATTATTAGCCATATAATGCTTAAATTATCGATAGAACGACAATTACTATACTTGTTACTCTTATTATTATCAATCTAACTCATATTATTAGCCATATTATGCTTATATGATCGATAGAACGACAATTACTATACTTGTTACTCCTATAATTATCAATCTAACTCATATTATTAGCCATATTATGCTTATATGATCGATTGAACGAAGATTACTGTACTTATTACTCTTATTATTATCAATCTAACTCATATTATTGGCCATATTATGTGGATATGATCGATAGAACGACAATTACTATACTCATTACTCTTATTATTATCAATCTAACTCATATTATTAGCCATATTATGCTTATATGATCGATAGAACGACAATTTCTAAACCTGTTACTCTCATTATTATCAATCTAACTCATATTATTAGCCATATTATGCTTATATGATCGATTGAACGAGGATTACTGTACTTATTTCTCTTATTATTACCAATCTAACTCATATTATTAGCCATATAATGCTTAAATTATCGATAGAACGACAATTACTATACTTGTTACTCTTATTATTATCAATCTAACTCATATTATTAGCCATATTATGCTTATATGATCGATTGAACGACAATTTCTATACTTGTTACTCTCATTATTATCAATCTAACTCATATTATTAGCCATATTATGCTTATATGATCGATAGAACGACAATTACTATACTTGTTACTCTTATTATTATCAATCTAACTCATATTATTGGCCATATTATGTGGATATGATCGATAGGACGACAATTACTATACTCATTACTCTTATTATTATCAATCTAACTCATATTATTAGCCATATTATGCTTATATGATCGATAGAATGACAATTACTATACTTATTACTCTTATTATTATCAATCTAACTCATATTATTAGCCATATTATGCTTATAATATCGATTGAACGACAATTACTATACTTGCTACTCTTATTATTATCAATCTAACTCATATTATTAGCCATATTATGCTTATATTATCGATAGAACGACAATTACGATACTTGTTACTCTTATTATTATCAATCTAACTCATATTATTGGCCATATTATGTGGATATGATCGATAGAACGACAATTACTATACTCATTACTCTTATTATTATCAATCTAACTCATATTATTAGCCATATTATGCTTATATGATCGATAGAACGACAATTTCTAAACCTGTTACTCTCATTATTATCAATCTAACTCATATTATTAGCCATATTATGCTTATATGATCGATTGAACGAGGATTACTGTACTTATTACTCTTATTATTACCAATCTAACTCATATTATTAGCCATGTAATGCTTAAATTATCGATAGAACGACAATTACTATACTTGTTACTCTTATTATTATCAATCTAACTCATATTATTAGCCATATTATGCTTATATGATCGATTGAACGACAATTTCTATACTTGTTACTCTCATTATTATCAATCTAACTCATATTATTAGCCATATTATGCTTATATGATCGATAGAACGACAAATACTATACTTATTACTCTTATTATTATCAATCTAACTCATATTATTAGCCATATTATGCTTATATTATCGATAGAACGACAATTACTATACTTGTTACTCTTATTATTATCAATCTAACTCATATATTAGCCATATTATGCTTATATGATCGATTGAACGACAATTTCTATACTTGTTACTCTCATTATTATCAATCTAACTCATATTATTAGCCATATTTTGCTTATATGATCGATAGAACGACAATTTCTAAACCTGTTACTCTCATTATTATCAATCTAACTCATATTATTAGCCATATTATGCTTATATGATCGATAGAATGACAATTACTATACTTATTACTGTTATTATTTCAATCTAACTCATATTATTGGCCATATTATGCATATATGATCGATAGAACGACAATTACTATACTTGTTACTCTTATAATTATCAATCTAACTCATATTATTAGCCATATTATGCTTATATGATCGATTGAACGACAATTTCTATACTTGTTACTCTCATTATTAACAATCTAACTCATATTATTAGCCATATTATGCTTATATGATCGATAGAACGACAATTACTATACTTATTACCCTTATTATTATCAATCTAACTCATATTATTAGCCATATTATGCTTATAATATCGATTGAACGACAATTACTATACTTGTTACTCTTATTATTATCAATCTAACTCATATTATTAGCCATATTATGCTTATATTATCGATAGAACGACGATTACTGTACTTGTTACTCTTATTATTATCAATCTAACTCATATTATTGGCCATATTATGTGGATATGATCGATAGGACGATAATCACTATACTCATTACTCTTATTATTATCAATCTAACTCATATTATTAGCCATATTATGGTTATATGATCGATAGAACGACAATTTCTAAACCTGTTACTCTCATTATTATCAATCTAACTCATATTATTAGCCATATTATGCTTATATGATCGATAGAATGACAATTACTATACTTATTCCTCTTACTATTATCAAGCTAACTCATATTATTAGCCATATTATGCTTATATGATCGATTGAACGAAGATTACTGTACTTATTACTCTTATTATTATCAATCTAACTCATATTATTTTCCATATTATGTGGATATGATCGATAGAACGACAATTACTATACTCATTACTCTTATTATTATCAATCTAACTCATATTATTAGCCATATTATGGTTATATGATCGATAGAACGACAATTACTATACTTATTACTCTTATTATTATCAATCTATCTCATATTATTAGCCATATTATGCTTATATGATCGATTGAACGCCAATTTCTATACTTGTTACTCTCATTATTATCAATCTAACCCATATTATTAGCCATATTATGCTTATATTATCGATAGAACGACAATTACTATATTTGTACTCTTATTATTATCAATCTAACTCACATTATTAGCCATATTATGCTTATATGATCGATTGAACGACAATTTCTATACTTGTTACTCTCATTATTATCAATCTAACTCACATTATTAGCCATATTTTGCTTATATGATCGATAGAACGACAATTTCTAAACCTGTTACTCTCATTATTATCAATCTAACTCATATTATTAGCCATATTATGCTTATATGATCGATAGAATGACAATTACTATACTTATTACTGTTATTATTTCAATCTAACTCATATTATTAGCCATATTATGCTTATATGATCGATTGAACGACAATTTCTATACTTGTTACTCTCATTATTATCAATCTAACTCATATTATTAGCCATATTATGCTTATATGATCGATAGAACGACAATTACTATACTTATTACTCTTATTATTATCAATCTAACTCATATTATTAGCCATATTATGCTTATAATATCGATTGAACGACAATTACTATACTTGTTACTCTTATTATTATCAATCTAACTCATATTATTAGCCATATTATGCTTATATTATCGATAGAACGACAATTACTATACTTGCTACTCTTATTATTATCAATCTAACTCATATTATTGGCCATATTATGTGGATATGATCGATAGGACGACAATTACTATACTCATTACTCTTATTATTATCAATCTAACTCATATTATTAGCCATATTATGGTTATATGATCGATAGAACGACAATTACTATACTTATTACTCTTATTATTATCAATCTATCTCATATTATTAGCCATATTATGCTTATATGATCGATTGAACGCCAATTTCTATACTTGTTACTCTCATTATTGTCAATCTAACTCATATTATTAGCCATATTATGCTTATATGAT